>NC_090731.1:167004914-167027414 GCF_036898095.1 Palaemon carinicauda | reverse complement strand
TGGCAGTAAAGTATTAGCATGGCGTTTGTGTCCCGAGAGTAAGTGCTCATTATCCTCCCCTGTTGAGCTTTGGGTAATTGCCGTAGGGAGACTTTCCTGGACTAAATTCCCACTCAACCATTCAGATAAAAATTCTCCACATTTGTAATGCCTAGTATTGAATGATAACAGGATAGTAAGAGTATCTTCCTCTATGGAACCCATTTTTAGGAGTGGTCTTATCTTACCTTATGAGGTAACACCCACATCACAAAAAGTGAGCATTTTTAAAAGTAACATATCTTCCTCTTTTCCTGATTATGCAATAGGCCTACGCAGAGAGCATTTAGTTTCAACAAATCCTATAGTAGCCTACTTGCATACCATGCCACTTACATACATACACACATCTATTCCCAGGATGATAGCAGACCTATTCTCTGAAGAAACTACACATATCAATGGAATTTGCTCTCATAAAGTGCCCTTTAAGGGTCAAAGAAATAAAATCCTGTTAACATGGAAGGTATGATAAAGAGGCAAAGTCAGGAAGTGAAAGAGCCAAATTTGAAATAGATGTTGAAACATGTAAATTTCAACATCCCTTCACATCTGTAAAATGTCAGTTTTCTCATTCAATGTGAAACGGCATAAACTATCATCTTTCATTATTGAATAAGAATAAGTAGACGTATTTGTGCTTACAAGTGGATAAGAACAATGCATCCTTTATCAAAGAATAAAAATAGTGAAATGAAAAGGTTATATACATAGATAAAACGTCCGTGGTACTGGAATGTTGAGAGTAGTACTAAATAAAATAACAATTATTCTTCGACTGAGTTCATCAGAGCTCCTCGTGAGCAAATTCTTCATAAATAACTGAAAATAGTCTGTAGATGCTTTTCTCATATTATAATTTCATGCGATTTTCATACGCTAAACTGGATAAAGCTTCAAGACGGAAACACATACACAGCCTCATCGCAATACGCCAAGTTCCAGTTTGATCCAAGAATTTGATAATTGGTCCTTTTTAAGCTCACTGACGAACACTAGTCAATTGTTCACTGGTAATAAAGAAATCGAACACAAATACAACAAGAGAAATACGAGATCAATATATAGATGAGACTAAAGATTGTCTTTCGGGAATAGACCCTCTTTTTGAACAAGCTTTATTGAAAGTAATTGCTGCCTCAGTGGCGTTAATTTTGTAATGAACTTTTACTGCTGCTTAATATCTGTACTTTTATGTGTACTGATATATTGAAGAAGAA
The DNA here is from genome assembly GCF_036898095.1 of Palaemon carinicauda. Lineage (NCBI taxonomy): Eukaryota > Metazoa > Arthropoda > Malacostraca > Decapoda > Palaemonidae > Palaemon > Palaemon carinicauda. The sequence continues at coordinate 167,026,155 of NC_090731.1, read as the reverse complement.
TTATGAACGATATGGTCTCCATTACCTTTCTCATGAAATAAGTCCATTTCCTAGTTACTGGCGGAATAAAGTAAAGGGAAAAAGATGATAAAAATAGGAAAAAAGTTCATTACAAAATTAACGTCACTGAGGCAGCAATTACTTTCAATTAAGATAGTCTTATCATTTCCACCAAGCTGAAATCAGCAATACACCGAGGGTCAGCAACCCAAACAGTCTCGTTTTCTCCAGAGCAGCACAGCGCATGCGCTAACGATGGTGATGAAAGATGCAGGGGTGAATTGACTAGACGAGGAGATGACGTAAGGCAGCAGACTAGGAGGCAATGGCACACGGCACCACGTCGCCAGGAAGATGGCAGAGACGTTGCTGTAGAGGCTCTCCTTGACTTCCCCGCCACATTCCTTGTTGACGTAGCCGTTTTCCAGGAGACACGCCCGTTGGGTGTTCAATGAACTGTCGAGGATAAATACATATTAACTTCAAGTTTATTTATAAATTATTATTGTTATTATTTGCTAAGCTACAACCCTAGTTGGAAAAGCATGATGATATAAGCCCAGGGGTCCCAACAGGGAAAATAGCCCAGTGGGGAAAGGAAACAAGGAAAAATGAATTATTCTAAGAGCAGTAACAACATTGAAATAAATATTTCCTATATAAACAATAACAAACTTTAACAAAACAAGAGGAAGATAAATAAGATAGAATAGTGTGCTTGAGTGTACCCTCAAGCAAGAGAACTCTAAGCCAAGACAGTGGAAGACTATGGTACAGAGGCTATGGCACTACCCAAGACTAGAGAACAAATGTTTGATTTTGGGATGTACTTCTCCTAGAAGAACTGCTCACACACTTTAGAATCATGAATTAGATATTCGATTTGTTCTCCTTTGTCAATAGCTACAGCAAATTACTACAGGCTTTGTTCTCATCTTAATATTATTATTCATGAATAAACTTTACGTTAGGCCATTATCTTTAGATGTTAAAATTATCCAGTTACTCTCACTATCTTAAAGCAATTTAGTGTGTAGGTAGTGAATCATAACTATCTTCTGGGAATGACATAACAGACATTTCATCTTAATAGTAGGACTTAAAGAAAATAGTAGGATTATTCTTATTTAGTGAAACAAATATAGAAAAGAAAAAAGAAGTATTAAACCTGATGTGGAAGAAAAGACAAAACAGTACAAGAAGATAAACGTTGGAGGCGCCGTTGTAATGGCTATGCCTCACCCTAGAACCTGAACCTGAACCTAGTATTTCTAACTAGTTTCCAGAAACTTATTTTCGTCCTAGATAAAAAGAATGTAATATGCAGATTCTAAAAACTTTTTTTTATTAGATTTTTATTAATGAAAATTCTAGAATTAACTCTACAACAATAAATCTCTTATCTATTTTCTTAAAAAAAAGTGACATTGTTCTCACTGACGTTCATATTTTCACTTCAAGTCACTTGAAGATTTATCACAGTAAGTGAGCATCCTATACTAATTGTGCAAAAAAAAAAGAAAAAAAAATACTGTTAAGAATTTACTAGACTTTTATTTCCTTTAAAGCAGTGGTTCCCAACCTGGGGAAAATTTCCCCCTGGGGGGAAATTTGAAGCTACCAGGGGGGAAATAATTACACTACCTATTAACTAAAAAAAATATCAGGTGACAAAGCTAGCCCTGATATTGATACACTGGTGCACAAGAAGCAGCTTCAACCTTCTCAATAATTCAATTTTGAAGTAGAAGAATAAACAAAAGTCCTTTTATTTTGCTACTAGTCGCTCTCCATATACTGATAAACAAATAGTTACAGAGTAAAATGGATAGAGAGCGGTTAGTAACAACTATCCTCATAGCTCTATGGCTATGCAGTTAGTTGTTACTAACCGCTCTCTATCCATTTTACTCTGTAACTATTTGTCTATCAGTATATTTGTATAATGGAAAAATAAATTATTAAGTCGTCACAGTGTGTTTCAACTACTCTTTCCCTCATACACATGAAAGGGGAAATCTGGAGGGTTGCACTGGGTGCAGGGCGGAAATGACAGGAAAAAGGTTGGGAACCACTGCTTTAAAGTTTAGTAAGATTATAATTCTGATATTAGAGTTGTATTTAATGTTAGATTTCACTGATTGAGTAATAAAAAGTAATACTGAGTAAGCTGATACTGATATTATTATTATTATTATCATTATTATTACTAGCCAAGCTACAACCCTAGTTGGAAAAGCAAGATGCTATAAGCCCAAGGGCTCCAGCAGGGAAAAATAGCCCAGTGAGGAAAGGAAATAAGGAAATACATAAATGATGAGAATAAATTAACAATATATCATTCTAAATACAGTAACAGCGTCAAAACAGATATGTCCTATATAAACTATTGACAATGTCAAAAACAGATATGTCATATACAGTATAAACTATAAAAAGACTCATGTCAGCCTGGTCAACATAAAAACATTTGCTCCAACTTTGAACTTTTGAAGTTCTGCTGATTCAACTACCCGATTAGGAAGATCATTCCACAACTTGGTCACAGCTGGAATAAAACTTCTAGAATACTGTGTAGTATTGAGCCTCATGATGGAGAAGGCCTGGCTATTAGAATTAACTGCTTGCCTAGTAATACTAGTTTATTGTCATCCCTTGTTTATATTTAGATGCGATGACAAAATTCTTAAAAAGAGAAGGGAAATTTTTATAAATTGATAAAAAGCTAAAAAAACATGGATAATATCAATTCATATTCTTGTGTCTTATTTAAGGATTATCATGCATTTAGAGGAATTATTTTGAAAATACACAAATCAACTGACAGTGAGATATAATTTGCATTTAATCGAAATTTCATATTTGGCATTTCTTCACAGAAAGTGAAGATGAAAGAACTGAAGGCGTTCATACTGTGAACGAGTTTCTTTGTTAAAGTTTTAATTCATCTGATTTCTAACTACAGTAGTTATTATTATTATTATCATTACTATCCAAGCTACAACCCTAGTTGGAAAAGCAAGATGCTATAAGCCCAAGGGCTCCAACAGGTAAAAATAGCCCAGTGAGGAAAGGAAATAAGGAAATAAATAAATGAATGAACCTTCAACTAAATTGTAGAAATGGATGAAAAGCTACTCTGTACACCATATGTCCTTTTTTATGGGAGTAAAGAAATTAGTAAGCTATGAATACCAAAAGTTGAAGAGGATAATAATGTTTCAGTGAATGATCATCGAAGTCTGGACCAACATTACACGAAGAGAAATTAGACATTGTGGTAAGGCTGGAACCAGTGGATGATTTAAATACACAATAACAGTGAAAGCATAAGGAAAAGAATAACTAACTAATTATATAAAAAAGTAACAAAACGAAAGGTAGGTCTATCATCTAATCATTACAGGCATGAGCTTTAAATTGTTTCCAATTTCGTAACATTGCTAAGCTCTGGGAGAACCGTCATGGAGAATAACTCATGGATCAGCCCAGTGACAAAAACGAGGATAAAGTCTAAGAAATAAAAACATGGACTATTTATCGTCCTTATATAGATATCTGAATATTCCTAGGCATGAGCATTAAATTGTTTCCAATTTCGTAACATTACTAAGCTCTGGGAGAACCGTTAAGGAGAATAACTCATAAAAATTGATCAGCCCTGTGACAAAAGACAAGGATAAAGTCTAAGAAATAGAATCATAGACTATTCATCGTCCTTATATAGATATCTGAATAATCCTAAGCATGAGCTTTAAATTGTTTCCAATTCCGTAACATTGCTAAGCTCTGGGAGAACCGCCATGGAGAATAACTCGTGGATCAGCCCTGTTCAGGTTCAGGTTCTGGGGTGAGGCATAGCCTTTACAACGGCGCCTGACAAAAACAAGGATAAAGTCTAAGAAATAAAATCATAGACTATCGTCCTTATATAGATATCTGAATATTCCTTAGACTAGAGAGGTACTGGCACAGGAAACGAAAGTTTTTAAAAGACTCACTTGCATAGTTCGGGTCCCATCTCCAAACGCAAAATCTGGTTCCAAACATTGATGGTGACGTTGGGGCGATGGCAAGACCTCTCCTTCAAACGAGCCGTCTCTGCGCAGTCTATGACCTTCAGGAAAGCTGCAGAAGGAAGTTTTATTGTAGGTGGAAATCAGGTTACATCAATCTCAAAGTTTTGCATACATTGTTAACTCCTTGGAATGCAAAAACATATCAATTGTTCATATGTGCATCGCAAGTTCCCAAATCATACAATTATAATGGTGTCTCGAATATCTTTCCTTATTTTTTCATTAATGTTCATCTATCTCTCTATGTATATATATGTATATATATATATATATATATATATATATATATATATATATATATATATATATATATATATATATATATATATGTATATCTCTCTCTCTCTCTCTCTCTCTCTCTCTCTCTCTCTCTCTCTCTCTCTCTCTCTCTCTCTCTCTCTCTCTCTCTCTCTCTCTATATATATATATATATATATATATATATATATATATATATATATATATATATATATAAGGTAAGGTTCAACTCTTCCCGTCCTTCGGGTAGTGGAGAGAGAGAGCAGTCATACCCTGGTGAGAGGGGGTTGTGTGTATGTGCATATATATCTAAATATCTATGTCATTTTTGATGGGTCACGTACACTAGTATATATATATATATATATATATATATATATATATATATATATATATATATATATATATATATATATATATGGATGAAGACATTACAAGGAGATGGAGAGACTAATTTGAACAACTATTGTATACTAAAAATAAGTGAGGAGCTGGGAGAAGCACAAAGGGTGAAGGGGCCAATGCTGGCGGTACTTAATACAGAAGTGAAGCGGACATTGAGTAAAATGAAAGATGGTAAAGCACTAGGTCCAGGTCCATCAAAGTTTTAAATTGAAATGGTCAAGATACTAGCTAAAGAGGAGGAAGAATTGATGCTAGCTTTATTAAGAGGAAAGAGGAAAAAATACCTAAAGACTGGTAGGAGAGCATAATGGTATCTATATTTGAGCAGAAAGGTGATGTCATGGCATGTGGTAACTACAAGGGAATTAAACTAACAGAGCATGGTTGAAAGTTTTTGAGGGGCTACTAAATGAGAGGTTGTAAAGATTAGGAAACAGCAGTATGTATTCATGAGGGGAAGAGAGACTGTGAATGCCATCTTTATAGCAAGGGAGCTACAGGAGAGGAGGCTAGATGGAAACCAGAAGTTCCTCTGTACTTTAGTAGATCCAGAGAAGTATATGATACCGTACCAAGAGAAATTATATTTTGGTACTTGAGGAAAAGTAGTCCTAGAAAAGTTGGTTGCAATGGTTTAGTTGATGCAGAAAACAACAAAGACAAAAGTAATAACAGCAGTTTGGGAAACAGAAACCTTTAAAGTTAGTGTTGGATTACACTAGGGGTCATCAGCATTAAACCAGCTTTTATTTGTGGTGCCATGGATAAGTTAAGTGAAGAGATCAGTAATGAAGAGTTGTGGGAGTTCCTATATGAAGATGATTTGGTGATTATCACTGAAAATGAGGAAGACTTATAAAGAATTGTTGTAGAGTGGCTTGGGATTTTGGAGGGGGAGTGGCTTGTAGGTAAATGTGGTTAAATCTGAGGTTATGGTGAATAGTAAAAGTAGAGGGTCGGTTATAAAACAGGGGGAACAATTGAGATACTTGGAATTTACTATAAGTCAGGTGGAGAAGTACTGATTTCAAAGCTCAAGATAGAGAAGACTGGCGAAATCTAACTGAGGCCTTTGCGTCAATAGGCGTAGGAGGAGATGATGATGGTAAGTCGAGGAGGGGGAACATGTGAGGCTAAAGTTGAGAATATGATAAAAACAGCCAGGGGAAGTGGAGGGAGGTAGCTGGAGTGGTGTGTGATAAGTAAATGCCAATCAAGCTAACAGTCAAGACGGTAATAAGACCGGTGTCAATATATGGACAGAAAATGTTGGCCCCAAGGCGAAAAGAGGAAGCAAAGCTTGATAAAATAGACAAGAGAATGCTGAGGTAGGTTATGGAAATATCACTGATTGAAAGATTGCAAGATGATCAAATAAGAAGAATGGCAAGCATATTAAAGATTGCAGAGGTGATAAGTGTCATAACTGAGATGGTGCGGGCACGTGGTGGGGAGTGATGAGAGGAAACCTGCTAGTGAGGCTAGGGCGATCGAGAAGGAGGCAGAGAATTAGATGACGAGATAAGTTATATATATATATATATATATATATATATATATATATATATATATATATATATATATATATATATATATATATATATACTCACACACACACACACACACACATATATATATATATATATATATATATATATATATATATATATATATATATATATATATATATATATATATATATATATATATATATATATATAAATAACACTATCTGATTGATTATCTATTTACCTACAAATTTCATTTTCTAATTTAATTAAACTTGTTTTTACATAAATTACTAATACAATTTATCCAATTTAGGCCGTACATAACAATTACTCATAGTACATGATTCAGTGTTGTGGTATGTTGATGGAACATCACAAGTTCTATCCATGACCACGGCTCCATAGTATTAACTAATGAACATTGTCTTACCGTTCTTATGAGCTATATCTATCAGCTGAATCTTCTATACTGTATGTATAGTATATGTTCGGCTTGTAAGACATGTTAAGAAAACGTAATGACCTTTATTCTCAATTCTGGTCTTAAAATTTGGAACATACCAACGTGGAATATTTCTTTTTTGATACATTGAACCCATTCGTCATTCACGTTTTAAACATTAAGTGCCATCTAAGAACTTTTCATCACCTGAAATAACTTCGAAAGTGTGATAAATTCTTTAGTATATAATATTTGTTAGGTATTAGAAATGAAGGACTTAAAGGGAGCAATTGAATTTAAGAAGAAACTAAAGACATTACTTTTCACAAGATCATATGATTTGGATGATGCCACAATCAAAGATTTGTATAAGAAATAATGAAAATGTTTCGTTAGATGATTGATATGGACCTACCCGAGAAGTAGTTCACTCGACTTCAGTGGAGGGTTGGATTTAAACCCATTACAAGTAAACAAGTAAGTTTATTTTTACTTAAGATGTAATGAAAGTAACCGTTAAATCTCAGTTAGCTTACTACTTACGTAAAAATCTTGTCAGCCGATCGTTTGGTGTATGGCACAAATACTTATGGACTCTTTCCAGGGAATGCAGCAGATGTCGGTATCTGAAATCAAGAGAAGGAAATCAGTGAATTTTCTTTTGATTGCATAGCAGTATACATTAGATTTTAGAGACTACTAACAATATATAACATAATAATAAGAATAGGGAAGTGGGGAATATGGGGAAAGGAAGAGTACCCCTGGATACAATCCAGTTTATAGCTCAAAAGCAGGTATTCGGGATGGGAAAGATTAAGGAAACAGGGAGAAAGAGAAATACAGGAGAAGAATAAAAGAGAGGGCAGACAATATATAAAGAAAATGTATTACTTATAACTGTCACTCATTGCCAAGTGTTTTGGATAATTTTAATTTGCTAAATTTTTAAACACAATACCTTAGAATCAACCGAGTGTGTTTTAATCATGAGACAACATATGTATCACATAATCAAAACATTCTTAAATAATCAGAAATTAATCCGGATAACTTACTGTTGAACACAAATTTGGTATGCAATTAGTTTGCAAAGAAGAAGAATTAATATATTTTGCACGATGTTTACATTTTGTGAACTGTCTATGTTTATGTTGTCAGAAGTTGTAGTGCATGACTTATTATTACTTGACCGGTTTTAAGACACAGTGACATTGCTTTTCTTGTGGTTGGATATTGAAATATCAAAATATCGACAAGTTAATTTCATTATAGCATTCCAAAGCCTAAGAAGAGTTCAAACATCACTCGCGGAACTATTAAGTAATAATCCTACCTTAGAACCGACGAGTAGGCCTATAAGCCATTATAGCCAAGGGCAGAGACTTTAGCGACTAAGGCTAGGAGATAAAGTTGGATGTGGCAGAAATGAGGAATTTAGAATGGATGTGTGGAATGATGAGAAGAATTAGGAAGACAAAAGCTACAGTGACTGTCAGGGAGTTATCGACGAAGAAAGGTAGGTTGAAGCGTATATGTATACTGTTACACCTGTCTACATATTTTTATTTATATAATCTTGTTCTCTTCCAGTTGATTTTCTTCCATGCAACTTTTCCCAGAAACTCTGTGGTTGCGTTAAAAGCAGTAAATATATACTTTAATTTGTAGCCAAATTCACGAATCATATAGGCCTAATTTTCCTACTCGCTATCTTATGTTTTATCCGTATCTGGCCATGAATTATGGGGCAAATCACCTGTTAATAAGTTTGCTTATTCCCTCCCTTATAAAAATTGGGTAGTTTGTAGCGCTACGGCCAAGCGTCCTAATTTGCTTATTATCGCTCCGACTGTTATCTTGTATAGAATAAAAACGTTTGGAAATGGTCTACGGATCTTAAATATGTGCTTAAACGCACACAGTTATGTTTTTTGCCAAAAACCCTAAATTACCTGAAAATTTGTGGCTCGAGTTCTTACTCCGGCCACGAATCTTCTCGCTCCTGTAGTAGGTAAGGGGGGGGGGGAGGTCCGGAGGGGCGAAGCCCCCCTGGGTAAGGATACAGCTTTTAGCATAGGTTAGGTGGGTTTTTTTAAGTTAGCTTCTCCCGCCAAAATCGTTTTTAGAACGACGGCCACAGTTCAGAATATTCCAGTTTTCTACGAACTCGATTTTAGAATGACGGCCACAGTCTGCCCCACTTTATAATATTCCCATTTTCTATGAATGAAAACGGATCTGGCCGTCACCCTACAAAGGCTCCTAAAAATTATTGGGTATCCCAATGGGAAACCGGGGTTTTGGGTGGGGAAACACCAGAAACGAGATACAAGAAAACCAGTTGAAAAAATATTTGGTAAATTTATAGAAAAACACGGGACAACATTTCTATGAGGAAAAAGTCTCTTACGACAGTAGATGATGTGCTTTCAAGGAATTTGACCATTATTTCCACTGCACATAAGCCGTTCTACCGTTACAAGCCCCCCCCCCTTTCTGAAGGACACAGTTGGGAACCAGGGGTTTTGGGTGTGCGAAAACAGGACAATACTGGAATTTGGTTTCATTGTAGTGTATTACATGGCAATGTAACCTAGGATTCCAACTACTTTTTCTTATAGGAAAAATTACGCTCCCTTCGAAAATAACACTCGTTCCCGTCGCAAATGAATAGTTTCAGAAATATATATACATCTATATCCTCCGATAATGGGGGACCCCCTTTGGGAACCCGGGGTTTTGGGTGGGGAAAACATACTGGGGAACCGATATATAATCGTAAATCACTCCTTTTCTTCTCTATACATTTCCTTCTTGTATTTATTATAACCGTAGGAAAATACAAATCAGTATAATTGGATATATTTGGGAGGAGCCATTTCAAAGGTTATTTCTTGTAGTAATACAGTAACCAGTGCTGCCAACGCCTGATGTAGATTAAATGTTAGCATTCCATACCTGATGTAGATCAAATGTTAGCATTCCATGCTAACATTAGCACCCATTTGTACGTACGTTCGTTCGCACCAGTTTCCGACTGGCGCATATATAACCCCCCTGCGCAGGAGTTTCTCTCCCAAATTACTCTTTTTATTACCGTATTATTTTCTCATTTTATATTTCCATTCAATATTATTTATCATACATTCCATTTTACCTTCCTATATTGGGTTTATTTGTTTGGTTATTTCCTTTCCCATTTGTACGTACGTTCGTTCGCACCAGTTTCCGACCTGCGCATATATCACCCCCCTGCGCAGGAGTTTCCTCTCCCCAATTACTCTTTTTATTACCGTGTTATTTTCTCATTTTATATTCCCATTCAATATTATTTATCATTCATTCCATTTTACCTTCCTATATTGGGTTTATTTGTTTGGTTATTTCTTTATCTCTTCCTGGTTGCACATAAATACTCACTCTGGACTAGTTTTTTTATCCAGTTAATTCTCGGTATGATCATCTCATTTTATATTCCCATTCAATATTATTTACCGTTCATTCCATTTTACCTTCCTATATTGTTTTTATTTATTTTTGTTGGTTATTTCTTTTTCTCTCCTCTGTTTTATAAATCCTTTCTCTGGTCTAGTTTCCGTATTTAGTTAATTCATGTTTACCCGTTAGAGTTCTTTGTTTTTTCCTTAACCAATCACCACCCTAGGCCTATGCAGATATCTCCCTACCCCCCCACTTCCTTTATCCCTATTAGCGGTCTTTTCATACCCTTTGTTCCAATGCCTTTCCCGTTGTAACCTTTGACCTGGTGAAGCGTTCTGCATTACAAGTGCGGTTTCTTTTTTCGTATTTTGCGATGGAGCAAGTTATAGAAACTTGTAGCGGCTGCAGTATTCCGTACCTAAAAGCAGTGGCTCAATTCCATGGTGATTTTTTGGATACTTCAGGTAATGTTGAGCATTTTCTTAAATCTCACAACGTTATTCCTCAGGGTTTAAAGTGCCCCTAGTGCCGTTCTGTTTTATCTTATAGGCAAGACATTCACGTGTTTTATTGCAATTCTGAATCCATCATTCGTAAAACTAAGTAGAAACGCCGTTGTGGTTATACCGTTACTGCCTATAAAGGTACTTTTTTGGTCAAAAGTCGTCTACCCCCATGGAAAATAATATTATGTGCCATCCACTTTTTGCATAAACATTCGGACCATGAGACCCTCATGGATGGTATCGACATATCTTCGAAAACTAGTGTCGATTGGAGAAGTTTCTGTTCCGAGGTTACCGAATACTTCGACGTTTTCTTCATAAAAGTAAGTCATTCCTCAATAGCCATTATACGTGTTTTGTGACCGGGGTACTTCTAGGCAAGGTTAGGTGGGTTTGTTAGGTTCTGTGGTCTTTCTGTACTATTTATATATTGTGTAACAGTTATATGGAAAAATTATTTAATATTCGAATGGAAATATTTATCATTTCTGCCACTAGTAATGACATCGTGTCGTTGGTAGTTCTGTGTTCCATTCGTCACCGTTGGTAGTACTGTGAATCAAAGTAAGTCATTCCCCAATGCTTATTATATGAGTTTTGTGACCGGGGTACTTCTAGGCAAGGTTAGGTGGGTTTGTTAGGTTCTGTGGCCTTTTGGTACTTTTTATTTATTGTTTAATAGTTATATGGAAAAATTATTTAGTTTACGTATGGAAATATTTATCATTTCTATCTCTAGAAATGACATCGTGTCGTTGGTAACACTGTGTACCATTCGTCAACGTTGGTAGTTCTGTCAACCATTGGTAACGTTGCTAATGTTATCGTCCTCAGTACATCTGTTGTTTAAATATTTTAACTCAATATATATGTCAACAGTGTTAACATTTATATGGTACATTTGTATTGTATTACATGGTGTGATTTTCGCACAGGAAATATATGATTTCCTATAGTAGATAACGTGATTTAACAGGTTTTCACATTCATTTCATTCGTAATAACATCAACCAATTCGTCAACTTAAAAGTTATCCGAATTGGTTAATCTGTTTATTTCCGATTGAAATGATCATCAAAATCGGTTAAATCACGTTATTTGCTATAGGAAATCATATATTTCCTGTGTGAAATCACACCATGTAATACAATACAAAATTACCGAATAATCAACATTTTTTAGATTTTTTAAAGGGTACAGAGCCTAACAAACCCACCTCACCTAACCTAGTAGTTCCCAGGTCACAATCCCTAGCCAGGTGGGGGGCCAAGGTCACAAAACGTGATTATTCAATACTTTTGAAATTTGTAAAAGGATACAGAACCTAACAAACCCACGTAACCTAACCTAGTAGATCTCAGGTTACAACCCTTTATTAGGGGCAAACCTCCTGGACCCCCCTTCCTAGGTCACAAACCTTCCCAGGTCACAACCCTTAGCTGGGGACCCACCTTCCCAGGTCACACACTTAAAGTAAATCATAAATAAATCCTTACATTATGATAAAGTAAATCACAAATAATTCCTTACTTTATGATCTAAATCTGTCTCTCGCTCTCTTTTTTTTTTTTTTTTTTTTTTTTGTCTTGGCAGTCTTTACAGGAGTGTTGTATTGTCCCTCGTATTTCTATATTAATACTAAATTTCGATGTATATTTTACTTCCCTCTTGTCCTTTCATCACTACACGCATTCCTGTTGTAGTTGATCCTAGAAATAGCTCCACAGCACTCGCAACACTTTTCTTTGAGAATTGAATTATGTCTTTGAGCATATTCAACCACTCGTTCAATACCACCACTAGAAAAATATTAATAAAATTCTTCTTAACCAACATTGCACTGCACACAATCTGTAGGAATTGTTTTTTTTTGTCAAAATTAACGCCAGAAGAGCAAGCGCTACCTTTGCCATAGCTACAAAAACCGAAATGCTGGTTTTCCGTCATTATGCTAAGTGTCTGGTCAAACACGGATACCAGTGGATGTTAAGGTAACTTTATTACTCCGCTGAAATCCTATTGTCCATTTCTTTTATTGAGGCATATTTGCACCAACTCGCAGCGGTGCCCTTTTAGCTCGGAAAATTTTCCTGATCGCTGATTGGTTAGAATTATCTCGTCCAACCAATCAGCGATCAGGAAACTTTTCCATGCTAAAAGGGCACCGCTGCGAGTCTGTGCAAATCTGCATCGCTAAAAGAAATTGACTATAGTAAAACTTGGTTTTTGACTGAAGTTGTTTGTAATTGGTTATGAAACCATTACGTCATAATGATGTCACAGCTCTCAGCCTATAAACTGTAATTGGAACTGCTTGTGTTTATGTAAGAAAATGAGATAAAGGGCTCATTAAAAGTAAACATTGGCGGTTGAGGTAAAAACTTATCGACCTCATTTAATTCCACCTTGTTCAATCTTTCATATAAAAACTATACTATTTATATAGCTTTTCACATGCTCTTTCCATGGAGGTGATTTTTTTTTAATATTGAGTGCGGCGTGCTTCTTAAGTTTTACAGAGGATCCTCATATTTTGTGTAATTAATTTTGTGGATTTGTTATGCGTCTCAGAGAATAATGTATAGAAAAGAATAGGTGAGTTTTACCATTAATTATCAATTCGTCAGTAAATTTTCCACACCCAAAAACCCTGGTTCCCCTTTCCTGCCCCCCATTACCGTAGGATATATTAGGGTATATCTTATTAACTATTTATTTGCGAGGGAAAATAAGATAATTTTTGAATTGGTATTTTTTAGTTTTGAGAATTGGCCTAATGCTGGGTACTCCAAGTGATGGAGAGTGTTCATTGTCTGAGAGAAATACAGTACATCATTAGTAACTTAATGAAAAAAATATGCCTACCGGTCAGTGGACTATTCAGGAATATTTATCAAAAGAGATTTATAGATACCTCCCTACATGGTCAAGGCAAATGTGGTGTTTTGATGTAGAGAATGTAGTAGGAAGGTTAAAGGAATTATTTTTTCCTTAATATTACTTTGCTGGGAAAATGTTGCTGACAAAAATTTTTGGAATTGTCGTAATGTAGTTGGAAAAAATATACAAATTGGGTAAAAAGGGTTACATGGGTGATAGTCAAACCCCCAAACCTGTAAATAAGGACACGGCAATTTAGGTCAGGTTTGATGAGGGTTATTTAGGTTAGTTCATATTCCCTTCATTTAACTCTAATACGTTAGTAATCTCTGCCACTGTAGAATTTTTCATTTTCCATAGTCTTCCCAATATTAACATGTTCTCGTAGGGTTCCAACATTTTTCTGGGTTTTCAGTTGTATTTTCATGTGTTTTTGGACTTTTTGATTACTTTACTGAAAATTGTTAGGTTTGGAACTAAGGGAAAATAGTGCCACACTCCGAAACTATTAATTTCCTGTACTAATGGATATTAAAACTATCCAAAATACATGAAAATACAGAAAGACCTCATTTAACCAGTTCTTATTTGATGTAATAATGTAAATAGTTACCCATTGAAGTGTTAGGTCAAGTGAGAGAAGCACTAGTAGTAGGCCCATCTGGTTAGAAAAGCGACAAAAATTGAAATACAAGTTGGGGGGGGGAAACGAACGTGAAGGTAAATGGACTTTGGTTGTCTTGAATGTGACTGGAGAGAAAGGGGATTGATGAGGGAAGAGATGGGAGCAAAGGAAAGAAAACAAGCCAGGAAAGTAAACTCCACACATAAAAGAGTAAAATTTAATGAGTGTAAAGGAAGATGGGTACATAGCTGAAAGTCTCGTCACACAAAAAATCTGTTTCGGCATTGCCAGCAATATAGAAAATCATAAAATAGGCTCAATATGTGTTTAGTTAAGCATATAATTTAATTTGTTGTTTAACAGTTCATAATTATAATATCAAATGTATGAGTAAATTTCCCACCAAAGACATGAACCCATTTTGGTTATTTGTATGTTAATTTAATTTCTCCCTAAATACATGAGGTTTATCTTTTTCCAATTGGGTGTCTTATGTTTTATGCATTTCTGCTTGTTATTGTTGGTGTAAAATAGCTACTCTCTTTAGCTTCCCCGCCCAAATGAATAACAATCTGGCATGGTCAAGGGGAAACTTTTTTTGGAGGGGTCCAAAAATTAGTGTATCGCTAAAGTCAGAAATAGGAAATATGCATAGATCACTCTGTACCTAATTAAGAAAATACCTAGTACTTGTGCATTATTACTAACAATTGTGTAAATGAATATAAAATGGGAAAATATAGCAAGTATAATCACTGAGGTAGTTGTAGCGTAAGTGTACCGAACCTAACCAAACGTATTATGCCAGGAATGACTTAGAAGGCCATAAGTTATTATAAACACAGTTGCAAATTGTAACCTAACCTTACCTAATCTAGTATGCAGGGTCCCTGCCTAACTGAGGTTAGGCACATGGTCCTCCTGCATCCCCTACTGTAAGTTATAGAACACAGAAATTAACTCATTTCTAACCTTGTAGGTCTACATCTTACATTACCAGTGTTGGGGACTGTCCCTATCTCCTTTTTAGCATTTACTATTGAACCCGTGAATATACTCTTTACTGAAAGTTTGGGTAATATGGCCAAAGGGTGCTCATTTTTTTGTTTACAGGGAACTTTGTGCATATATTGCTTAGTGAATCTATTTTTGGGCAGGGGAAACATCAGTACAACAGATTGGTACTTAATGGATAATGAGTAGCAGGAAGTATGGATTTATATTAATAGCCTTTAACATTATTGTAATTGTCATAAGTACAGTGGAACCTCTACATCCGAACGTATCTACATCCGAATTTTCCAACATCCGAAGTAAAATTCGAGCAAATTTTTGACTCTACACCCGAACTTTATTTCGACACACGAAGTAAGCAATTTTCGTCGTACCGGTTGTATCCGAATTTTTCGACACGCGAAGTACAATTCGAACACGTTCCTACTCTACACCCGAATTTTTTTTTCGACACCCGAAGTAAACAATACTCGTATGCGTAGTCGGTGCTCATAGCGCCTGATGTGTTTTTTATTTCCGCCAATAGAAGGCAGCACTTCAACCTCGGAGGGACCCTCAATTAGCGTGGCTTGGGTCAGTCCTCTGTTCTCGTTGGCTTTGTGTGGTTGTGCCCTGTGCGTTCTGCTATTAATTGTGTTTTAATCGTGATTTTTTACGTTCATCCTTTTACGGTATTTTACGAAAATCATGGGCCCTAAAAGGCTTAGTTTCGCAAGTGGTAGTGGTAGTGGTGAGAAAAGGAATAAGGGAATGCTTTCTTTAGAAGTAAAGCAAGGAATTATTGAAAAGCATGAGCGTGGCGTCCGTATGAGTGAACTTGCAATAAGTTCCGCGCAAATAAAAGAGGTGTTAGGAAAATATCAAGACATGGTCGACTTCATCGACAAATACCATCCAAAGAAATTGCAGGTTTGTCGTGTAGTTGCGCAGTTTGATGATGTTTCCCTAACTTATTTTCGAAACATTCTGAAAAGCTGTACCAAGCAACTTTCTATCGATAGCTTCTTTAAAAAAACTACGAAGCGAACTCGTGATGAAGAGGAAGGAAGTGGTTCAAAGAAAACAGCAAAGAGTGAAGAGAAAAAAATTAAATCAATTTTAAGTGTAGAGAGTGAAAGTGATTAAAATTAATCATCAAAAAGAAAAAAAGAAAATGTAAAAAAAATATAAATTATAAAAAAGAAAAATAAGCTAAGTTATGTTAAAGTTCACTTAGTGTAAGTTAGAATAAGTTACGGTAGTGTACGTTTATCGTAGTTAACCTCTCTACCTCTTCGCCGCCCGTCCGTCTCCTCTCTGCGTAGCAAGACTAACAACACCTGCGCTGGAGTTTCTAAGGTAAAGTGACGCTAAAGACCCGTTTCTTATTTATCATTTTTTGCTAATTCTTCTTATTTACATGTCTATTCTTCTTATTTACATGTCTATTATCTAATTTAGTGTTCATTATTTTCATGGGAAAATTATGTGTAGTAGTTTATTAAGAAGTTATCATAGGTTTTTGGGCTCAACCACGGATTAATCCTATTTCAATGTATTCTTATGGGAAAATTCGTTTCGACATCCGAACATTTTCTACATCCGAAGTTGGTTCTGGAACGGATTAAATTCGTATGTAGAGGTTCCACTGTACATCTTACATACATACATTCATCGTATAACTAAAGAGAATGGTGTAAAAAATATATGAAGCACAGTACGAAAACATTCATGTATGTCTACTTCCGCATCAAAATTCCAAAAGTTTTAATTGGTTCAAAATCGTTTGGAATGATCTTATAATAGAAAAACAGAACGAAACTTACATATGTTTCGGAATAACGTTTAACTAATAAGCAACCATCATTTCCTAAACAATAACAATAACATTGCAGTACTGTACTGCTTTACTGTAGTGTTCAGTTTCACTGGCAAATTACTATTCATTTGCTTGATATATTCTTTGAGAGAAATTGCCAAAATTCTCAGCACATTACCCTTTTTTAGTACCCTACTGGAAAACAAGTAATTTTTGTGAGGTTAAACAAAAAAAAGAGGGAATTACATTAACAGGAATGGCATAAAATGCTAAATGCAGAAGTGTGAAAAATTTCCGGTTCATGGCTTTAATCAGTAACAAAGTAAATTGAAGGGATTTATCCTAACCTAACCTAACTTTTCGCTCCATTTCCTAGCTATTAAGTACAGTCAGCCATTGCTCTTCGTGGTGATTAGGTAATCAGAGACAGGCGTGAAAAGCTAGAATACGCTAGTACTTGCTACCCTAGAGTGGCTTAACTTTTAACCTAACAATTTGCTGCTCATTGCCTATGTGCGGTCAACTAACACACTAAGGACTGCATAATATTGTTTTTGATTGGTTTATATCACAGTAGAAGTACAGTATTGTCTTAATGAATGAACGCATTTCATTAAGTATACAGTACATGTGCACACGTATACTCTACTATGTACTATACTGTACATGGTAAGGCTACAGTACAGTACAGTACACATGCAGTGCAGTACGTAACACTAGTCAATGAGGCACTTATCACAACATGACACTGTTGATCCTATCTAACATAACTTGCTGATACTGTAATGTATATTACTGTAATATATGTACAGTACTATCCCTACAGTACAGATTAATTAGCTATGGTAATGCACTTAGTGTACTGTAATTGTTTACTGTTTTCGGCGGGACTACTCGCATCGTTTGACAACTCACTGTACATGTACCTACATTTACACATTGTAGAGTACAGTACAATAGTATTTACGTACAATACTGTACTGTACAGTATGGTTAATAAACAATGCTATACATTACTGAATTTTAAACATAAAACTTACCTGCTGGTTATATAAGAATGGCTAAAGTCCCTAGACGCCCGGCAGAAATTCAAAACTCGTGGCTATCGCAGATAGGCCAGGTGTACACTAGCACCCTCGGGGTAGACAGGTCGAATTATACCAAACCCTTCAGATCTTCTCTGCCGCCATTGCTGGCTGGAACAATTGGAAATTCTCTCGAAACTTACTCTGTTTTGAACAGTTATTTGGTGATGTACTCCGTTTTTTGAGTGTGGGCTTTTGCATAATTGATTTCCTTTTCATTTTTTCTTGAAATCTTTTTGTTTTGGGTTGATTTATGTAATTTAACCTTTGTTTATGTTTTTGGTTTCTCTCTTACCAATTCAATATGGCCAACCCCTCCCCTGTGTTTCGGAAGTGTGTTAAAGGTTGTCGTACCCGACTTCCTAAGGCTTCTGTGAATCCGCATAGTATTTGTGTTAAATGTAGGGGATCGGTGTGATGAATGCTTTTCGCTAACCGATAGCGAGTGGGTAACTTATGAACGTTACATTAAAAGATTAGAGAGGGACAGGGTTAGGCGCAGTTCATCTCGTTCTGTTGATTTGTCCTTACCTAATGTCATTGATCCTATTCCTTCCCCGGTAGTGGTAGATCAGCAACCGAAGGACCCTTCTATGAAGGGTATGTTAACAGCGATTCAGGCTCTCGGTGAAAGAGTCGAATCGTTAGCTGCGGACAAAAACCATATCTTGTCCGAGATTAATGAGCTTAAAAGTTGTCGCTCAGGCGACTAACCTAATGTGAAAAGTGTTTCTAATGTGTTTAGTGTTGTGGAGGGTGCGTCTGCGCGATCCTGTCGTTCACCTAGCCTAAGACCTCTTTCAAGCTCGCCTACGACCTCTTTCAAGCACCTGAACCTATGGGAGAAGTAATGTCGGACGGCGAAAGGGAACGAGAGGCGTCATCAATTGCGCAGACGTCCCCTTGAGCATTCCTGCTGTTGTAGCACAGGTCGCTCACCCTCATCATAGGAAAGATGAGGTTGGTGTGTTATCGCCTTCCTCGGATGAAGGTTCGGTTGGTGAGGTCTGGCGGCACGCCTCTAGACCGCTTAAAGGACTCACGCGGTCGTTCAGCAGCACGAATCACCTCCGCTGCCGGGCTGTAGTAACTGGGATACGCCTGAGCGTTTTCAGTCCCCTGAGGGTTGCTCGCCTGCGAAATGCTCTGACGAGTTCTGATGTGGATAATGTTGTAATACTGTCGGATTCGGAGCTGATGCCTGTTTCTGATGTGACGATTCATGCACCACCACTTCCGTCAGACTGGCTTTCGTCGCCTGAAAGTGGGAAGCGATATGGAAGCGAGGTAGAAGGCACTTTTCCATTAGGAAAAGCTTCTAATGTATCGCATAGCAGCGATCCTAAATGGTTGATGTTATTGCGTATGAAACAGCAGCTCTCGTCGTTGATGCGATCTTATCAACCTGCGGTTAGCAGTGTGGTTGGGCGTCAGTCTCCCGTTTCGGACCCGTTGTCGCACAGGCGGCCTGTTGTCTCTGGTGCTGACGCGTTATCGCACAGGCGATATCCCAATCGCAGTGTTCAACGGTAGGGTGAGATGGATGGGTCACATCAGGGGGCTGCTGCACAGCAAAAAACATTCTCCGAACGTCTTTCCTCCAAAAACGTTGACGTTCGCCTAGCGATAGAACGAACCGCTGAGCTAGTATCACAAACACATAGCTTGCTCAGGCCACTGATTGGGCAGAGCACAACTATTTTAGCGAGGGCATGGTTCCAACCGCCTACGATCTATATCCTAGGGGAGAAAACTCCTGGTCAAATGCCAAAGCCAGTGGCATGAGCTTCCTCCCTCCTAAGAGGTAAGTCATCCCCTATAAATAGTGTCGAGTTTGTATTTAGTGACAGAACAAAAGACAAATTTGAAAGTAATTTGTATTTTTCCTAACAATACAAACCTTGAGCTATATACACAAATTGGCTTGCCACCCCTGTCCCCCCTTGAAAGTCCTGCCAGAAAGCAAAATGGTTGCTCAGCCCAGGTATGTGAGTGAGCGGGGTAGCTGGCTACCCTCCTCCCAACCCCTCCTGCTAACTAGCGGTTGGTGTGGTTATCCTCTATGAAATTCTTCTGGCTCCTCTTTCCGCTTGGCTTAAAGTAATATCCCTTATAAATAGCTCCAGGTTGTATCGTTAGGAAAAATACAAATTACTTTAAAATTTGTCATATTACTTTATGTAGAATCAGGTAGCCTAACCTAACAGTTTTAAAGTTGAGTTTTCTACTACTAGAGTGCATTCGTCTATTCATCGAGGAGTGTGTTTTATTTTTATGGAATTTTATACTATGCTGTACGATATTTCAAAGTTTTAAGTCTATCACATATTCAATAGTAATTCTTACTGTACAGTGTATGTATGTATATATATATATATATATGTATATATATATATATATATATATATATATATATATATATATATATATATATATATATATATATATATATAACTGTATCTGTGTGTATGCGGGCCTTGTGGAGCCCTGTTAAAAGTTTGGTGAACTATTCTCTCTTGGAGAGTGAAAAGAGCATGCCCAAACCATCTCCTTCTACCCCTCACCATGATATCATCCACATATGGCACTTGAGTAATCTCTCTCATAGTTCCGTTTCTAATCCTGTCCTGCCTTTTTAACTCCCAATATTCTTCTGAGTGCTTTGTACTCAAATTTACAAAATCTGTTGGATAAAGTTTCATTGTAATACCACGATTTATGTCCATAGAGTAACACTGATCTTACTAAACTGATATATATCCCGATTTTTTTTTTTTATGTAAATTCAGGCTATTTGATTTCCAAATTTTACTTAACCTAGCCATTGTCTAATTTGCTTTTTTCAATCTTTTATTAAACTCCAATTCTCAAGATTCTGTATTAGAGGTCGTAGCTCCTAAATATCTGAATGATTTCACCTCATTAATCCTTTCTTCTTCCAATGATATTTCATCTTCCATTGCATATTCCGTTCTCATCATCCGTCTTTCTTCTGTTTATCTTGAGCACAACCTCATGTGATATTTCATGTATTCTGGTAAGTAAACTTTGTAAATCCTGTGGTGTTTTACTAATAAGGACATTGTCATCAACGTACTCTAGGTCAGCTAATTTCCTGAATTTCATAATTTCCTGTGACCAATCCAGTCTAATCCTTCTCAACCATTCAAACTATTCTATGAATTACAAAATCC
>NC_090731.1:166991101-166996101 GCF_036898095.1 Palaemon carinicauda | reverse complement strand
TATATGATGCTGGAGAGATAAGTGTGAGAATGTGGCTGTAAATGTAATCTGAAAATTTGAGTCGGCCAAGTAGGAAGCGAGAAAAGGCTGCTTGGTGGAGTGAATGAACTTTGGGTTATTGTTATAGCTTTGAATTTGGTAGGGAGTGTATTGTGGATTCTTGAAGTTCCTTGATGGTATTTATAGATATACATGGGTAGGAAGTGTGAATGAAATTAGCAGGTGATGGGAAGAGGATATAAAAGGTTTAGCTAAAGAAAGAGGATTAGAGAAGAGCATGTGTAGTCTTTCAAGAGGATGGGTATGGTAATCAAGAATAGAGTGAGAGAGGAAAGGTGTTCTTTAGTAAGAATAGAGGGTAGAAAGTAAAGGTACCCTGACAAGTCGTGACAAAACAAAAATTACCTCAGAATCACAGCTGACCTGTCCACATTGATACGAACTGGCACGACGAGTTCATGCACAATTTACGCATAGTTTGCGCACTTCCCACATCGTCCCAACGAGTTCACGAACAGTTCGCGCATAGTTCACAACCCGGTCACGAAATTTTGTCGTGACCAAAATTTTGAACATTTCAAAATTCTCGTCACGACATGCCACGATGTCACGACGGGTTTACGAACACTTCACGCCAGTTCACGACGAGTTCACCCCAGTTCACGACGAGTTCACGCCAGTTCACGACTCGAGTCGTGACAATTCGTGCAAGTGTCAGCCTGGCTTAAGCAAGGACACCAGGGGAATTAGAAATGCTCTTCATGGAAAATGATATACAAAGAGGAAGGTTAATGAATAAATAGATCTGATAATAAAAGATGAAGTAGATGGATGCTGTTGGACAAGAATGCACTCGTTGGTCAGTGGAGTGAGTATTTTAAAGATTTACTAGATAGGGAAGACAAATAAGATGCATCGGTAAGGTGATCGTAGGGCAGCTGATTGGCTCACCACGGTTTGTAAGGTATCTTTGGATTATGGAAAGGTTCTGAAGGAGTGTTGGAAAGGAGTAATTATTGCGCTGTAAAAAGGTATGGATGGTAAGGTGTATTTATGAATTATTGGGACATAACACCTCTTAGTATTCCAGAGAAGGTGTATGGTAGGATTTTGAATAAGAATGTAGGAGGGGTGATAGGAAAGTGAATGGAAAAAAGGGTATGAATATGGTAGTCACTCTAATATTGCTTTTTCTCCGGGGCCTCAAGTGTTTTATATATATATATATATATATATATATATATATATATATATATATATATATATATATATATATATATATATATATATATATATATATATATATATAGATAGATAGATAGATAGATAGCAATATATGCATTACCCATCTCGTAACTCAGATAGGAACATTTCTTTCTATAGTCTTAATTTTTTTTTAACTTGATTTCATAATTAAAAAAAAAAATTAATTTTGCTACACGTCTCATCAAAATGGTGCTTCCTACCTAAGTGAGTTCACCTTACCTACAGTAATCCTCTAGCTCAGGCCCTTCAACCCAGCCGTGCGTTCCGTAAGTATCGATGACGGCGTAGTTATCCGGACGGCTCCTCTTCGCTCTCCTCCATGAGGCTCCTTCCTTCCGGAGGCGGTGTTGGTGACGCCCTTGAAGCTCGTAAGTCACGCCCGGCTTGGGCCCTTGGGTTGTGTTAAAGACTTCATCCAATTCTGGGAGCTTCGGAGGGGCTTGCCTGTAGCTGCAATGTCAAGTTTCAAGATTAGGCTTAATTTCGTGAAAAAGGACAGTTTCTGGAAATGCCCAGAGGGTATCATAACTTAGGCGTTATCGCTACATATAGTACTTTTCTCACATATTTAAGTCGTTAGTATTATATTTGATATAGCTCAAAGTGTGTTCACATATTTAAGTCGTTGATATTATACTTAATATAGCTGAAAGTGTGTTCACATATTTAAGTCGTTAATATTATACATGATATAGCTGAAAGTGTGTTCACATATTTAAGTCGTTGATATTATACTTGATATAGCTGAAAGTGTGTTCACATATTTAAGTCGTTAATATTATACATGATATAGCTGAAAGTGTGTTCACATATTTAAGTCGTTGATATTATACTTGATATAGCTGAAAGTGTGTTCACATATTTAAGTCGTTAATATTATACATGATATAGCTGAAAGTGTGTTCACATATTTAAGTCGTTGATATTATACTTGATATAGCTGAAAGTGTGTTCACATATTTAAGTCGTTAATATTATACATGATATAGGTGAAAGTGTATTCACATATTTAAGTCGTTAATATTATACATGATATAGGTGAAAGTGTGTTCACATATTTAAGTCGTTAATATTATACATGATATAGGTGAAAGTGTGTTCACATATTTAAGTCGTTAATATTATACATGATATAGGTGAAAGTGTGTTCACATATTTAAGTCGTTAATATTATACATGATATAGGTGAAAATGCGTTTACAAATTCAAGTCGTTAATATTATACGATACATATTTGTAAATGAGTACACATATTTAAGTCGTTAGTATTACACGTGATATATCTGGAAATATGGATGGTAAGTAAATGAAAGTTTCACATACATACTCCTATGTTATGAAGAACTATGTACTATTTACTAATGTGTATCGGAAGTGTAATTGTTTGTAATGGAATGTTTGTTATTCGTTTCTTGTTCATAAACATTGCTTTAATGACTCTTCGTTCGTTAAGCACCTACGAGACAAATTGTTTTCCTTTATTCTAAATTTGTTTGCTTTATCCGTTTACTGGAAAGTGACAGCCATCACTGTTTACAATTTAAAGTTATCTTAAGTAGGTCATATACATAGTCTATAATTTCCATCATTTGCATTATTTGTATGAGAGAGAGAGAGAGAGAGAGAGAGAGAGAGAGAGAGAGAGAGAGAGAGAGAGAGAGAGAGAGAGAGAGAGAGAGAGAGAGAGAGATGCAATTCATGGTCGTTTATTAAAGGGATTCATCCTTAAACAGTTAGTGCATTTCGTGTAAAGTCACCGTTTGCCTCTATGTTATAGAATGGAAAAAAACAAATAGAAAAAAACTGCGAAGATAAGATGAGGCAATTGTGTGTGTTTGCCATTGTTGGTAAATTTTGTTAATTGCAAAACAAGAAAACTAAATATTAAAGAAATAAGTTTGTCACTTAACGGATATCATGGATAGACAATTTGCTTTCTCTTCTAACTTGGATCCTCCTCATCATTACGGTTTCAATGTTTGATGTGATGTGTGAATTTATAAGAATGATTTTTGCATTGGCGTTGCGATCGCATGTGAAAGCATCAGAACAGGTGAAATTTAATCCGTAAAATGAACATGTTGGCAAAAGGCCACGTAGAAGTCCGAATGATTGCTCTTATCTTTAGTGCTGCTTGTGACCTATTAATCATGAGGCCATTGCTTTCGAGCTTTTATCTGATGGGAAGTAGTGGATATTTTTTTTATTACTATTAAATTATTATTTAATGAATTACAGAGTAGTAGTTGATGACCACCACACTGACTATAGGTAATATCTGTTCTACCCAAGGGAAATAGTTCTTTGGTCATTAAATATATAAGCGTAATATGTGGTTTAGCCCTGAACACGGCTGTTGCTAATGCAGATGATGCTACTCTTCTTTGCATCGATCAGTCTCCTGAATTTAGATCTTTGTTTGCTCAATCTTTTAACAGATTTAGCTAAGATTAATGCTCGATGCAAATTATTTGGGTCCCACCAATTCTACATTTTTTAATGAACATATTTCTATGTCTACTTGCAAACCATTTAAATCTCTTGAAGTCACTCTAAATTGCAAATTTACTTTTGAGAAATATAAGAGTTCTTTTTCTTCTTCAATTCTGGAAAAAAATCAGCATGTCAAGGCAAGTTGTCTACTTTTAGGATATAGAAAATGTTTAAAATCTTTATTCTCTTATATTTTGATTTTTTTCTGTCAAGTCCTCAGCAGATGACTATGATCATAAATGCTTTAAGGGCTATTAAAATCATCCCTCATCTCTATATCAGTTTCTATGGCTGTTGTTCAGTCAGTGCATATTCTATACGTGTCTTTATACAGTTAATTCTGACCACCCTCTACTTTCAGATGTTCCCTAAATATACGATCGACCACGTAGTAACAGTCATATGATTAATTATGATAATCTTTTCTTTTCTTTCGCAAAGCCTATACTTGCACATAATTTTAGAAATTACATAAGGATCTTTGCAACTATTCTTCGATCCATAGCTGCACCTACTTCCTATTCTTCTATTTTACCACGGTCTCGGCTTTCTCCATTCTTTCTTGCCGCCCCTTGTAACCTTTACTTATAGGGAAACTGGTGGTGGGGGGGGGGGGGGGGGGTTTCCCTACCTATACTTGAGCACTGAATAGCCTCTCAGGCGCCAACACTGCGCTCTCTCTCTCTCTCTCTCTCTCTCTCTCTCTCTCTCTCTCTCTCTCTCTCTCTCTCTCTCTCTCTCTCTCTATATATATATATATATATATATATATATGTATGATAAATTTTGCACATTTTTACGTGTTTTTCATATTCAAATAAGCCATAAATATTTTTGATATATTAATGTCTGGATTCTCTTAACAACCTCGGGATCACAGACCCAGGCGAAATCTCACAAAGACAAGAGCTTGGCTCCGGCCGGGAATCGAACCCTGGTCGGCAAGCTTATATAGACAGTGACTTAACCCACTTGGCCACGAACAAAGATAAAAGTCAATGACAATTCTACTGTACTTCTACCTGTCGAATTCAGGTATTTTGTACTTAGAATTGAAATCAACCCATCTTCACCATCGTAGCTAATTGGTAGTTTGTTACTTGGCATTCAATTTATGATAAATTTTGCACATTTTTACGTGTTTTTCATATTCAAATAAGCCATAAATATTTTTGATATATTAATGTCTGGATTCTCTTAACAACCTCGGGATCACAGACCCAGGCGAAATCTCACAAAGA
>NC_090731.1:166978601-166981101 GCF_036898095.1 Palaemon carinicauda | reverse complement strand
GAACACATCAGAGAAGAATCGAATAAACAATTAAACAATAGTATGAACTTCTATTACAGTTCCAGTATCTATGTTTTGTCAGCTTAAGTATAAAATCCAAAGAACACATCTTAGAAAGGTCATGACCTGACATACGATAAAAGAATAGGATCACACATCAGAGAAGAAACAAGTAAACAACTAAACAATAGTATGAACTTCTATTACAGTTCCAATATTTATGTCTTGTCAGCTTAAGTATAAAATCCAAAGAACACATCTTAGACTTAAAGGTCATGACCTGACATTCGATAAAAGAATAGGAACACATCAGAGAAGAATCGAATAAACAATTAAACAATAGTATGAACTTCTATTACAGTTCCAGTATCTATGTTTAGTCAGCTTAAGTATAAAATCCAAAGAACACATCTTGAACTTGAAGGTCATGACCTGACATACGATAAAAGAATAGGAACACACGTCAAAGAAGAAACGAATAAACAATTAAACAATAGTATGAACTTCTATTACAGTTCCAGTATTTATGTTTTGTCAGCTTAAGTATAAAATCCAAAGAACACATCTTAGAAAGGTCATGACCTGACATACGATAAAAGAATAGGAACACACATCAGAGAAGAAACGAGTAAACAACTAAACAATAGTATGAACTTCTATTACAGTTCCAGTATCTATGTTTTGTCAGCTTAAGTATAAAATCCAAAGAACACATCTTGAACTTGAAGGTCATGACCTGACATACAAATGATAAAAGAATAGGAAAACACATCAGAGAAGAATTGAGTAAACAATTAAACAATAGTATGAACTTCTATTACAGTTCCAGTATCTATGTTTTGTCAGCTTAAGTATAAAATCCAAAGAACACATCTTAGAAAGGTCATGACCTGACATACGATAAAAGAATAGGATCACACATCAGAGAAGAAACAAGTAAACAACTAAACAATAGTATGAACTTCTATTACAGTTCCAATATTTATGTCTTGTCAGCTTAAGTATAAAATCCAAAGAACACATCTTAGACTTAAAGGTCATGACCTGACATTCGATAAAAGAATAGGAACACATCAGAGAAGAATCGAATAAACAATTAAACAATAGTATGAACTTCTATTACAGTTCCAGTATCTATGTTTAGTCAGCTTAAGTATAAAATCCAAAGAACACATCTTAGACTTGAAGGTCATGACCTGACATCCATCCATATACCAAAGGCACTTCCCCCAATTTTGGGGGGTAGCCGACAACAACAAGAAACAAAACAAAAAGGGGACCTCTACTCTCTACGTTCCTCCAGCCTAACCAGGGACTCAGCCGAGTTCAGCTGGTACTGCTAGGGTGCCACAGCCCAACCTCCCACATTTCCACCACAGATGAAGCTTCATACTGCTGAGTCCCCTACTGCTGCTACCTCCGCGGTCATCTAAGGCACCGGAGGAAGCAGCAGGGCCTACCGGAACTGCGTCACATACAAACGATAAAAGAATAGGAACACGCATCAGAGAAGAAACGAGTAAACAACTAAACAGGTTGGACGATGAAAGAGAAAATCGAAGAACAGACACAGGGATCCACTCACCTGTAAATCTGGCGCCTTTGAGCGTTCTTCAGGGGGTAGACGATCCGTTCCATGGAGAGGAAATCCCTTTCCAGATAAACATGGAGACAAACGCCCACCTCCTTGGTCCTCATGTTGCATCCTTTCACGGAACCTGAAACGGCGTCGCTCTTTAGAAAGAAGTTTTTTAAGTGTAAATGAACGTCGCACGCGCTTCCACATTGATTTTTTTTAAAGGCAGTCTCACCAGTTTTCTGTGAATTTTTTTTGTTTATTAATGTCTTATAATGTTCCTTACATTGATTTAGACTAATTCTGTTTTTTTTTTTTTTTTTTTTTTTTTTTTTTTTTTTTTTTATAAATTTTAATGTATTTAGAACTAGCATCCTTATTCATTATCTTGGTTCTAAGCATATTTTTTGTGGTAAAATTATTATAAATAGTACTGACGAAGATTTGCTAATAATTTTTTTTTTTTTTTTTTTTTTTAAGGCAATCTCACCTTTGATTTTTCATATTTTCGTTTCTAAAAGTCTTATTTACTGTTTTACATTGATTTAGGGTAATTCTCTTTTTTTTTTTAAATAGATTTTAATGTATTTAGAACAAGCATCCTTATTCATTGTCTTGGTTCTAAGCATATTTTTTAGTGGTAGAAATATGATAAGCACTGATGAAGTAAAAGCAATCTCACCAGTTTCTAGTGAATTTTCATATATTTTTTATAAGTCTTATTCTGTTTCTTACATTGATTTGGGCAGTCTTAGCTATTCTTATTTCTCTTTTTTATGTAAATTTTCATGTATTTAGAACTAGCATCCTTATTCATTATCTTGGTTCTAGGCATAAAAAATATATAGTTTTTATTTTGTGGTAAAAGTTTTATAATTAACACTGGTGAAGAACTGTTAATGATGTTTTTTAAAGGCATTCTCT
>NC_090731.1:166973601-166976101 GCF_036898095.1 Palaemon carinicauda | reverse complement strand
GCTACCCATACTAGATTGTTTTGCTGTGAGCGATCAGACGAAAATCACCATCTTCAATCCGCAATGGTCACCGTACTGATGAAATCTGTGTAATTATGCATTTACTATAATTTTATTTTTATTTATTCCTTTACTGAAAATGGATGGATTTATTAAAAGATGCATTTTATTTCTTATGTTCAACAAGATGGTGTCACTGGTTTGGTTGTCAGTTTCGTTATTTTATCGTGAGTCGTAGAATAGGTAACTAGAAATGCACTCTGTGAGAGTGCAGACCTCCCTCACGGCAGCTTATTTCTCGAAATGAGCTTGCCTTTCCCAGAATCGATTTAGACCGTATACGTAATTGAAGTCTGTGTGACAACCATATGCCAACTTAAGGTTAAAGTTGTGGTTAATTCGGTGTACCCTTTGCCCAATCTTGACCTTGACTTTTGACCGAGGACTTTCAAGACTGAATCACTTCCACGTCTCAACATAATAATTAATCCACGAAAGTTTCACTATTTGATGAGTAAAATTGTGGCCAGGAATTTTACAAACAAACCTACAGACAAACTGACACAGGCGAAAACATAACCTTCTTCCAACTTCGTTGACAGAGGTAAAAATGCGGATCTTTAAGATTCCTTTACAGGACCCGGGCTTGTTGTTCTTTAGGTGATAGAAAAGGTGGGTGAAAGAAGAATGAGGGAAGTTAGATAAGTTGAAGCAAAGTAGTCTCCAAACACAAAGGAGTGTTAGAGGCAGACACTGGTTCTCTCCCTCCGAAATCATTCCAACCAAAAGAAAGTTTAGAGCACCAAGCGCCCTATGGTCTCATAGGTGGTCAGAGTGCTGCGAGAGGTACACTTTAGGTATTACTTAAGGGCCTTGCCTTTGTCTCTTTGGCCCCTAGCTGCATACGCTTACATTTCGTTCCAGCTTCCTTCCTTCCATTGAAAGAAGGTCTGGAGAGTATATTCTCCAGACCTTGCCTCCTAATGTCCTAGTTTCCCCTGGTCGCTAAATGGTTCCCTCGAAGAAGGTCTGGAGAGTATATTCTCCTGACCTTGCCTCCTAATGTCCTAGTTTCACCTGGGTCGCTAAATGGTTCCCTCGAAGAAAGTCTGGAGAGTATATTCTCCTGACCTTGCCTCCTAATGTCCTAGTTTCACCTGGTCGCTAAATGGTTCCCTCGAAGAAGGTCTGGAGAGTATACTCTCCAGACCTTGCATCCTAACGTCCGAGTTTCCCCTGGTCGCTAAATGGTTCCCTCGACCCAAGCGCTTTACCTTATCATGAATTACAAATCCTAACTGAAGATCATGGCAGAAACCCAAGGCAGTTGTTTTGCGAAATTTTTCTCTCCTAGAATCGAGTAGCAAAACTTCAAATGCTTAGCGGCATTGAATGCAAATTGCCTACTCTCGAGTTATTGTAAAACCAGAAACGTGGAACTACCAGCAAATGATTCGGTCGGTGTCCTGCGGTTATTACTGGCGCTGAAGTAACTATAGTCCATTTCTTTTAGCGATGCATATTTGCACCGACTCGCGGCGGGGTCCTTTTAGCTCGGAAATAGTTTCCTGATCGCCGATTGGTTAGAATTATCTTGTCCAACCAATCAGCGATCCGGAAACTTTTCCGAGCTAAAAGGGCACCGCTGCGAGTCTGTGCAAATATGACTCGCTAAAAGAAATGGACTATAGAATTGAGTTTTAACGTAAATATAAATAATTTGATAAACGGTAACTAGATTTTTTTTTAACTTTTATATACAAATAATTTCACAAATAAACGACAACTAGATTTTTTTTATAGTAACTATTTCGAATGCGAAATAGTTTGATAAATAATCGGTAACTAGATTTTTTATTTCTATAGCAATTGTTTTAAATACAAATAATTTGATAAATAAACGATGACTAGAATTTTTTTTTTTTTCTAAAGTAACTTTTCGAATCCGAAATAATTTGATAGATACCTGGCAACAAGATTTTGTTATTTCAAATACAATAAATTTGATAAATAAACAGTAACTAGATTTTTTATTTTTCTGGTAACTGATTTGAAAGCGAAATAATTTGATAAATAAACGAGACCTAGATTGTTTTTATTTATAGTAACTGTTTCGAATAGAAAATAATTTTATAAATAAAAGGTAACTAGAATTATTGATATTTTTAATTCCTAATTGATAGAATTAAACATTTATTATGGATGTAGGATGGTTAGGCGAAAGGAAGAAGTTCTCCTTGCGAGGCTTTGAAATTGCAAAACGGTATAAAATTGTGAATTGTAGAAACAAAAAAGTAAGAGTTACTATAGATCAAATTCATATTCAGTTTCCGTGTGTTTCGGGAGAACCTGTCGAATAAGAAATGAAGGTCCTAAAGGGAGCAATTGAATTTAAGAAGAAACTAAAGACATTACTTTTCACAAGTTCATATGATTTGGAAGATGCTACAATCAAAGAATTGTATAAGTTATAATGAAAATTTTTCGTTAGATGATTGAT
>NC_090731.1:166968601-166971101 GCF_036898095.1 Palaemon carinicauda | reverse complement strand
TCGTTTGTTTATTTCCTGTCAGGAGGTTATATTTTCTTTGATATCAGTAAGTAATCATTTTTGTGACTGCATCTTGTCTGTATTCAAGGTATAGTTATTTTGCGGTAGGAATTATTTTTTAACTGACGCAGTAGTATTGTATGGGTTTAAAGGCAGTTATTAAGGGGATTTATTGCCTTGGCCAATATAAATAATATATGTGTTTTCACCCCCGTCTGTGTCGTCTGTTTGTTAGTTTTATTTATTTGTTTGTGAAAAGGTTTTCATAAAAACTAATGTACCGATTTTGACCAAACTTGGTGGTCATGTTGGGTTTGACCAAAGGAAGAGTCTGCGTTATTTTTTTATAAGTAGTAAATCAAATTACAAGTATGCAGCAGTAATTTGAAAATAATTGCAATGTTAAGTACTTGGTAAATATTTTGTTTGTTAATTTTTTGTTTGTGAACAACATTATGCAAAAACTAAAGAATAAATTTCAACGAAATTTGGTGGATGTGTGGGGTATGACCCAAGAAAAATTCCATTAGATTTTGAAGAAAATACATCGATTTACAAGTACGCATTGGAGTTGAGAGCAAAATAAGACAGCTTGTTGTAGTTTAGCCATGCTCTTTACTGAGTGCCTCTCTACTTTGTAAATGCAATTAATTAAAATTGGATTGGTTACATTAGCATATATTATACGCCGTATTTGGTTAATTAGCACCGTGTTACCCTCATACATGCCAAGCAGGTATATTCCGATCAAACTTCCATTTCCTCGTAATTAAAACTCATTTTCAAAAAGACAAAATAATCGTAATAAAAAGGCATGTTTTTTTTTATGTTTATCTTTCGATATTCATTCGAGTAGTCAGTTAAATGACACCCAATTAGTTAAAATTTGATTCTGAAAATAATAAAAAATTTGTTAAAAATATTCCATTTCCTCGTAATTAAAACTCATTTTCAAAAAGACAAAAGAATCGTAATAAAAAGGCATTTTTTTTTTTATCTTTTGAAATTCATTCCAGTAGTCAGTTAAATGACACCCCATTAGTTAAAATTCGATTCTGAAAATAATAATAAAAGATATGTTAAAAATATTCCATTTCCTCGTAATTAAAACTCATTTCAAAAAGACAAAAGAATCGTAATAAAAAGGTATGTTTTTTTATGTTCATCTCTTGAAATTCATTCTAGTAGTCAGTTAACTGACACCCAATTAGTTAAAATTCGATTCTGAAAATAATAATAAAAGATATGTTAAAAATATTCCATTTCCTCGTATTTAAAACTCATTTTCAAAATGACAAAAGAATCGTAATAAAAAGGCATGTTTTTTTTATGTTTATCTTTGAAATTCATTCCAGTAGTCAGTTAAAGGACACCCAATTAGTTAAGATTCGATTCGGAAAATAATAATAAAAGATATGTTAAAAATATTCTATTTCCTCGTAATTATCCCTCATTTTAAAAAAGACAAAAGAATCGTAATAAAAAGGGACGTGTTTTTTTTTTTTTTTTTTTAAATTCATTCCAGTAGTCAGTTAAATGACACTCAATTAGTTAAAATTCGATTCTGAAAATAATAATAAAAGAAATGTTAAAAATAGTTTTCTCCGACCAAGAGAAAATACCTTTACAGCGGTACCAAGCATCTAATGATATTCATGAGTTTTCGTGTTGCATATTGCAGCGCTCTCTTAAAGAATAACAGACTCAATTGGCTATTATAATTTATTGCTAATACATTGATTTTTATGTTTATAAAATGAAAACGATTTAATTAGGTTTGATAACTATATGTGAGCTCTCCCAGTAACATTACTGCTAATGTGTATCATTAATGTTGAGTAATGGTATTGATTATCACAGTACAAATTATGATCCATATTTAGTTTGCCGAAGCAATATTCAAGCTATTCAATGTAATACTGTTTCGGTAGTATTTGTGAATAATGGTAATAGTGTTTTATATATATATATATATATATATATATATATATATATATATATATATATATATATATATATATATATATATATGTATATATATTGTGTGTGTTTGTGATTGTGTATATACATGTATCTACAGTAGATGTAAATAATATATATTCAGTATATATATATAATATATATATGTATATATATATATAATATATATATATATATATATAATATTGATGTATATTTATGTATACACAAATATATATATATATATATATATATATATATATATATATATATATATAATATAGTTGTATATTTATGTATACACAAATATATATACATATATATATATAATATAGATGTGTATTTATGTATACACAAATATATATACATATATATATATATATATATATATATATTTATATATATATAATATATATATATATATATATACATATATATATATATTTATATATATATAATATATATATATATATATTATATATATATATATAATATATATATATAATATATATATAAATATATAAAGTCAAGGTTCACGTCT
>NC_090731.1:166931101-166951101 GCF_036898095.1 Palaemon carinicauda | reverse complement strand
TATATATATGTATATATATATATATATAATATGTGTGTGTGTGTGTGTGTGTGTGTGTGCATGCACTTTAAACATATCCTTAAGCGTGAACATTCGTATTCATGTTGAATGAACTTCTCCTTTTACGTCGTTAAATCTCGAAGCAGAAAACAAGACATTCCCATTTTAAAGAATGTTTACTTTCCGTGATTTTCCCTCCCGCATCAAAGCCACCATTTTTCAAAATTTCATTTCGGAAAGTGTAGGAA
Organism: Palaemon carinicauda; assembly: GCF_036898095.1. Lineage (NCBI taxonomy): Eukaryota > Metazoa > Arthropoda > Malacostraca > Decapoda > Palaemonidae > Palaemon > Palaemon carinicauda. Next base: position 166,950,853 of record NC_090731.1, on the reverse strand, counting down.
CGCATGGTGGGCCCAGCCAGCCAGCGTTTCCCAAATCCTTGGAAGCAACGAGGTGCAATTAGCGTGCCTGTGGAGATTGTCCCTCGCAATAAATGTCGGACAACAAACCCATCGCCTCGGGATTCAGGTCTTTGATCTGGGGAGCTGCCAAAGATGACAAAGGAAGGGTCTGAATTTGGCATCTGAATGGGTTTTCTCGACAATTAGAAATATCATCTGTGGGATGTGAAGGGAAGTTTTACCTCCATGTCTGGAGACGTTGGTGATGAAATGATATTCTGAGGTTGGGAATTCTAATCTCTGTTTCTGGAGTTTAGTTTTTATGTGTCGTTTGATTTTGTGGTCGGGAAAATACATTTCTATAGAACTTTAGTGTCAGTTTCCAGAGACCTGGCTTTAAGTAATGACGCTCGTTAGAAAAGAATCCAGACAATTAAATCAGGGCTACCAATATATCATCATCATCATCATCTCCTACGCCTATTGACGCAAAGGGTCTCGGTTAGATTTCGCCAGTCTTCTCTATCTTGATCTTTCAATTAAATACTTCTACATTCATCATCTACTTCACGTTTCATAGTCCTTAGCCGTGTATGCCTGGGTCTTCCAACTCTTCTAGTGCCTTGTGGTGCCCAGTTAATAGTATGATGAACTAATCTCTTTTGGGGAGTGCGAAGGGCATGGCCAAACCATCTCCATCTAACCCTCACCATGATATCATCCACCTATGGCACAAAAGGAATCTCTCTTATGGTTTCATTTCCAATCCTTCCCTGCCATTTAACTCATTACATTCTTCTGAGGGCTTTATTCTCAAATCTACAAAATCTGTGAGATTTTGTTTCATTATCATACCACGACTCATGTTCATACAGTAACATCGATCTCACTAAACTGATATATAGCCTGATTTTTACTGTAATTTTCGGCAATTTGATTTCCATATCATACTTAACTTAACATTGTCTGGTTTACTTTTTCCGGTCTTTCCTTTAACTATTAATTCTAAAGATGCTGTATTAGAGATCATAGTTCCTAAATAATTAAATGATTCTACTTCATTAATCCTTTCTCCTTCCAATGATACTCCGTTCTCATCATCTCTGCCTTTCATCTATTCATCTTGAGCCTGACCTCATATGATATTTCATGTTAATATATATATATATATATATATATATATACATATATATATATACATATGTGTATATATATATATATGTAAATATCACCCACGAATGGCATTTAATACCGAATTCTATCCTGGGAATATATATCCACTTGGAATTCATTTTATGGTAACAGCTTCTGGCCGGGTGGTGATTCGAACCACCACCTGTATGGCTAGAGACCATGCTGGCAGGGACCCTACCGACTCAGCTATCAAGAGAGTCTCTCTTGATAGCTGAGTCGGTAGGGTCCCTGCCAGCATGGTCTCTAGCCATACAGGTGGTGGTTCGAATCACCACCCGGCCAGAAGCTGTTACCATAAAATGAATTCCAAGTGGATATATATTCCCAGGATAGAATTTGGTATTAAATGCCATTTGTGGGTGATATTTACATTAATTAAAATCACGTGTGCTTGTGATATATGTTCATATATATATATATATATATATATATATATATACATATACATATATATATATACATATGTGTATATATATATATATATATATAATATATATATATGTGTGTGTGTGTGTGTTTTATCTTACTGATTGTAATTGCTAGTATAGTTGCGTTCTTCGGAAGACGAATTTTAAAATAATGTTAATTGGTAATGATCGAGAAAACTTGGAACATGCAAATTACGCATTTGAATTTTATTAGCTGTCTTCGACATTAAAAAAAACTGATGTGTCTATTCAAGTATGAATTAAATAAATACTATTAGAACTGATGGCCATGGATTTAACATACAGTAATTGAATCTCTGATGCGTGGTAATTAGATAGATAAATTTTACGGGAATTCAAACGTTTATTGTGAAAGAATTTAGTATTTGTGTCCAGAGTTTAACAAGGCATTTAATCAGTGTTTTTTATGATGTCTAATTTGTCCTCCAATAACTTGAAAGGAAATGCCACCGTATGATCCTGGATTATGATTAAGGTGAAGTGTGGGATATTACATGCAAAGCAGTGGCTGTCACCTATCACATGTCTCGTTAAAATACTCTCGGATAATTTCCCCTATACAATACAAAGCAGCGTGGCTGGCTATATACATCATATTAATATATTTCTTTCCTGTCACGGTCAGCGGGATTGCCAGACGCATGACTCCTCGGTGTCCCCCGTCTTTATGTTAGGGGGGGAGGGAGTAGTCATACCTTGGTGAGAGGGGGTACGCTACCAAGAGAGGTACACTCGGAAACCACAATCTCAAAAAATTGCTGAAACTGCTGAGTTATAGTTAGGGAAGGGGGAGGGGTTGGGAAGAGTATAATATGTAGAAGTCATTTTTGACGGATTGGGTACACTAGTAATAATAATAGACCTGATCTTCTACATGAATCCGTCATGAACGAAATGATCGAAAAGTTCTTATGATGCAAATCCTGACAGAATCAAGAACTAAATTAAATAGTTGGAAAACATGTTATAAAAAGTACCTTCCCCCCTCCCCCCTCCCCCCCCCCCTCCGATCCTCGCGCCTCTAATTATACCATCATAACCGTCTTATCAGAAACGACAGATGTCTTGGTTGCAATAAACGCAATTCTTACATTGCCTTATCTCCTCGCCCAAAAGGAGATATAAGCTTGTTTCTTCTTTCAGGCGTTCCGTTTCACTATTAGAATAGAAGCGAAGGAGGATCAACAAATTTTCAGGTTCCATGAGCAGCAGAGGAATGCGCCCCTTTAATATGAGAGAGAGAGAGAGAGAGAGAGAGAGAGAGAGAGAGTGGCAAGCTAGCGAAGGAAAAGGCTGGAAAGTTTCTAGTGGTTAGGCCGTTGGTAGAGGGGTTACGGTATAAAGTCTTATCAAGGAGATAGTAGCCCTATCATGGGTCACAAGAAATCTCTCTCTCTCTCTCTCTCTCTCTCTCTCTGCTGAGGTACCTCTAAAGGTCGCATTTCAAGGTGTTTTAGTAGTTTACTTCTTTATCCTTTATCCGAGTTATTTGTTTAGGCTCACTGTGACAATTTTATTTTCTTTTTCTTCCAAGGTAGACACATTTTCTGAGAGTTTTATATATAACTGAGGTCAGACCAAGGACATTTCTCTCTCTCTCTCTCTCTCTCTCTCTCTCTCCCCACGTGCCCCGTGTTAACTAAAAGTAATATATAAAAATATTCCCCAAGTATTCTTTAAATAGCGGTAATTATTCTCTCTCTCTCTCTCTCTCTCTCTCTCTCTCTCTCTCCACATGCCGCATGTTAACTAAAAGTAATATATAAAAATATTCCCCAAGTATTCTTTATATAGCGGTAATTATTCTCTCTCTCTCTCTCTCTCTCTCTCTCTCCACGTGCCCCGTGTTAACTAAAAGTAATATATGCAAATAGTCCCTACGTATTCTTTGAATATTCTTTGAATAGCTGTAATTACTCTCTCTCTCTCTCTCTCTCTCTCTCTCTCTCTCTGTCCACGTGTCCCTGTTAACTAAAAGTTATCTATAAAAATAGTCCTTACATAATACTTTGAATAGTGGTAGTCATTGCTCTCTCTCTCTCTCTCTCTCTCTCTCTCTCTGTCCACGTGTCCCTGTTAACTAAAAGTTATATATAAAAATACTCCTTACATAACACTTTGAATAGCGGTAGTTATTGCTCTCTCTCTCTCTCTCTCTCTCTCTCTCTCTCTACACGTGCTCCGTGCTTATTAACAGTAATTTATAGAAATATTTCACTACGCAATCCCTGAATAGCTGTAATTATTCTCTCTCTCTCTCTCTCTCTCTCTCTCTCTCTCTCTCTCTCACTTTATCTGACCAACAAATCGTGGCCATTTGCAAAGCACTAAACCACTAATCTCATTCTGTGAAGTTCCCACAACAGAGACAATTTAATAACGACTTTTTATTAATGACAAAACATCACCTTGGGACACATCCCGACACAGGCGACGCTGCTGGAAAAAAAAAAAAAAAAAAAAAAAAAAAATTCCGCTTCTGAAATCATCATATAAATTGCCAGCCACAAAAGTAGCCTTTTGTTTCTTTCTTTTTTTTTTCTTTTTTTTTTTTTTTTTTATCTTGGAGAGCAGTTGGCACGACAGGAGAATAACATAAAGGTCTCCAGCCAGGATGAGATATCGTGAAGAAATATACAACGAAGGTTTTTTTCTTTCATTTTCTTTCTTTTTTCCTCGATCTTTCTCTCTTTTTCTCTTTCTATCTTTTTTCCGTTTCTTTCCCTTTCGTTCGTTATCTTTCTTTCTTTCTCTTTCTTGCTCTTTCTTTCTCTTTCTTTCTCTATCTATTTCTCTCTCTTTCTTTCTTACCTTTTCTTTCTATTTTTTCTTTCTCTCCCTTTCTTTCTCTTTCTTTCTCTCCCTTTCTTTCTCTTTCTTTTTCTTTCTTTCTCCTTCTCACTCTTTCTCTCCCTTTCTTTCTCTCCCTTTCATTCTCTTTCTTTCTCTTCCTTTCTCTCACTGTTTCATTCTCTCCTCGTCCAACCCCGCTTGGTTTGTTTTTGTTTTCCCTAAGACGAAATGTTCAGTGTGGGGGAAGATGATAGGAATAAGTAATATCGGTCACACGTCGTATTTTATAGGACATCGTAACTTTTCGGTTTTTTTTTTTTTTTTTTTTTTTTTTTTTTTTTTTTTTGAAACAAAAAGAAATATGATGTTTTACTGACCTATAACGCCGGTGCGGTGGGGGGGGGGGGGTGTCTAAGTAATTTATTCCCACGTCATCCTCCCAAACGTGATTTGGTCATTTTAGCGATTCCCATTGCAGGAATTGACAACGTTTCTCAATGTGTAACGGAATTCGGAACACGCTGAACTTGGTGGAGGTGAATTCACACACACACACACACACACACACACACACACGCACACATTCATGAGTGGGCGCTGTGAGGATTTGGATACAAATTCAGACATTCCAATTAGAGATGTGAATCCAGAAATTACTTAGGACGTATATCTATCAGAATCGTGTGATCCAAGACGTGATTAATTTATTTATATTACATATATATATTATATATGTGTATATATATGTGTATATATATTTATATATATATATATGTATATATATACATATATATATATATATTATATATATATATATATATATACACGTTCAGGGCAAAATGCAATACTCTCTCTCTCTCTCTCTCTCCCTCTCTCTCTCTCTCTCTCTCTCTCTCTCTCTCTCTACAATCAGACGGGAATTATAATCTTGAAGTTTAACGTGGTATTTAAGAGAAAAGGTGAGTCTTGTGGCATTTAACGTCGACTGCGTTGAAGCCGTCAGTAATATTTATCGTTTATATTAGAAATAAAGTTAAAAATAACGTTAGCTTGATCTCTATCTTGTTTTATTTTGCGATATATTCATATGCATGCAAATATGCTCGCATGGCCCGTGTTCAGTTTACGAACGAATGGTTTTAACTTTCGCATGGAATATTTTACTACATTTCGCAATGTTTTTTCTTTTTTAATTATTTCATGCGTATACTTTACATTATAAGGCATTAATTAAATGTTTTCGACCACATTGAACTGGAAACTTTTTTTTAAATATTTCAAAAGGTTATTCTTTTTGTTCGATTTCTTTGGTTACCCTTCCAGTCTTATTGCCCTTGGTCTTTTTTTGTTAATTGATTCACCCATTTATTATTATTATTATTATTATTATTATTATTATTATTATTATTATTATTAGTATTATTCCAAGCTAAACTACAACCCTAGATGGAAAAGCAGGATGCTATAAGTCCAGGGGCACCTATAGGGAAAAATAGCCCATTTAGGAAAGAAAACAAGGAAATAAAGAAACTACAAGAGAAATTAGGAACAATCAAAATAAAATACTTTAAGAACAGTAACAAAATTAAAAAAGATCTTTCATATATAAATGATAAAAACTTGAAAAAAGACGAGAGGAAGAGAAAGAAGATAGAATTGCGTGCCCGAGTGTACCCTCGAGCATTCATGCTGTCATCGTCTGCTGAATAAAGGTCTTTGGAATAATTGCTGGTATATACGGTTGGACAAAGGAATTCCTGTCACACCTCACTGTGAGAAAGTGCACCCTGTCACCTATACTGCGCGGGGAGTTCCTGTGTGTAGCCCCGCCCACGCTGGCTGTTTGGTTACTAGCGGCTTCGTTAGGGTTATCAGAGTGCACTACTTCTGAGCCAGGTGTGCCAGGAAGTCCTGTGTCCAACTGTACATTTGTGTGTATGTATACGTGTATCTTGTCAAATCAACTTGACTGACTGAAGTTGGGAGGAAGTTATGTTTTTGCCCTTGTTTGTCCATGCTTCTGTCTGTTTGTTTATGAACAACTTCCTGGCCATAATTTTACTCATAGAGTAGGGAGAGTTTCAGGTATTAATTGTTATGTTGAGACGTGAATTGATTCAATTTAAAAAGTTGGAGGTCAAAGGTCAAGGTCGAGCAAAAGGCCAACCGAATTAACCCTAACTTTGCACATGGTTGTCACACTGACTTCAAATACGGCCACGGTTTAATTGATTCTGGGAATGGCAAGGTTTGAGAAATAAGCTGCTGTGGCGGAGGTCTGCACGCTCAGAGTGCTTTTCTACTTCTGGGTGTTATTGGTCTTGTTTCAGGGACTGAATTGGAAATACTGGGAAATTGTATTTACCGATTCTCTACGAACTAAAGCATATAATCCAAACGTATGATTCCATATTATACTAAATCAAGTTATTACAAGATGGGGGTTAATGGTATTTTTTTTTATGTACAGTATACATGAATAAAGTATTGAGGCACTTTTCTTAACATGGTTGATGGATAGCCCCACATAATTTGGAATGACAGGTTCACCGCGTAGCTGGGAAGCGCCGTCAATGCAGTTCGCGCGGTACACTGTACGCACCAAGGTCTATAGAATGCATTCTATAGACATTGGTACGCACTACTAAAGGATATTTATCGTGTTCCACGAGTCCCAAGCTGCACCCACTTTTTGACTGTATAGTTACCTCCAATCACGGTTTCTCTCTCTGGTCTTGTTCTCCAACTTCAAGGTAGTAGGTTGGCCTGGGCACCAACCGCCCGTTGAGATACTACCGCTAGAGAGTTATGGGGTCCTTTGACTGGCCAGACAGTACTACATATGACCCTTCTCTCTGGTTACGGTTCTTTCCCTTTGCCTACACAGACACCGAATAGTCTGGCCTATTCTTTACAGATTCTCCTATGTCCTCATACACCTGACAACACTGAGATTGCCAAACAATTCTTCTTCACCCAAGGGGTTAACTACTGCGCTGTAATTGTTCAGTGGCCACTTTCCTCTTGGTAAGGGTAGAAGAGACTCTTCAGCTATGCTAAGCAGCTCTTCTGGGAGGACACTCCAAAATCAAACCATTGTGCTCTAGTCTTGAGTAGTGCCATAACCTCTGTACCATGGTCTTCCAATTTCTTGGGTTAGAGTTCTCTTGCTTGAGGGTACACACGGGCACACTTCTATCTAGTTTCTCTTCCTCTTGTTTTGTTTAAGTTTTTATAGTTTTTTTATAGGAAATATTTATTTTAATGTTGTTACTATACGTAAAATATTTTATTTTTCTTTATTTCCTTTCCTCACTGGGCTATTTTCCCTGTTGGGGCCCCTGGGCTTATAGCATCCTGCTTTTCCAACTAGGGTTGTAGCTTATCATTTAATAATAATTATAATAATAATAATAATAATAATAATAATAATAATAATAATAGTGCAATACAATTATGGGGCTTTCACCTACAGTAGTTGCACCTCGACTCTTGAATAACCTCCCCGGCCCTAGTGCTGCCCCTTATGTCTAAAATTTCATTTCCATAATTCAATTATTTCTGGCCTTGGTATTACCTTTAGTGATGCAACACCAAAAAGGCTACTTATTTTTCAATTGAATTTAATCATTAACATCTCGACCTCCGTAATAATTTCGTTTAAGGAGGAACCGCTCAGAGGTAACGAACAGAAGTACAACTACAAACAAGGAGTCCGCGCTGTAGATGAGAGAGTAACTCTATACTTATATTTATTATTATGGTTATTATGACGTCAGGTCTGCGGGCATAATGTCCCATCAACCTCACTGGCTTTATAAGGATAATAAAGTGAGTAATCCCAACAACTGGTGCAGATGGGCGTCCCTTCTTGGCGGCTCTGACACGGAGAAAAGAATATAATTTTACGTTGCTGATATTTGAGAATTGTATGTTTTCTACTATTAATATCTATCATATCTATATCTATAACTAATCATATCTATCCTGTATGTGAAGATATTTAGACCACGTATCCTATAACTTCTTTCCCACTGTTATCCTTACATTAAGGGGTCGGTTGCTTGATGCGCCCTCTCCAATGGTTTTTATCTAAGGCATCCTCTTGCACTAAACCTCTCCTCTCAGTATAACGGGGATACAATAAATGGAATGATGATTGATTAAAGAAACTACTTGGATATGAAGTTTATTTCAATTTCAAATGTTTATAATTGGGATATCAGAATTAAGTATTTCATTTAAAGTGTAGGTTTATCAAGCTGATTGCCATGGGGCATGAAACTATATAGAAATAATTTTCCACCTCATACTTGGGATCGAACCCTAGCCCTTTCTAATGAAAGGCCAGGTCGATTACAACCATGCTACCAGAGGCTCTAAAAGAAGTCGGAACCTAACTGCTAATCTGCAGTTCAGGATTTACCTTTCTTATTTTCTTTGTGTTGTGGGGGGGGGGGGGGGGCTGTAGAAAAATTCATATAAAGAATAAAAGAGCCTATTGAGCTCTTGCATCCTTAGCATTTGCTTTCTTACTCTGATTGTGACACTTCCATTCTGCCAATTTGTTAAATGTTTTAAATGTTATTTCTATGTATACGACTCTTCATCATCTATGGCTATGTAATCTGTAGGGGATAACAACCAGGTGATAAGAGGCATTGGATTAGCAATCTAATTTAAGTCAGACTTGAAGATTGAAAGGCTAAGGAACACTATATATATATATATATATATATATATATATATATATATATATATTTATATATATATATATATTTATATATATATGTATGTATATAAATAATGGTATATATATATATATATATATATATATATATATATATATATAAGCACATGTATATGATAATTTTGAACATTTGTGACTGACTTGCTAAGTCAATGGAACTTCAGTTTCTTGGGCTCGATTCCCTATCAGACCTGAAGCTATTAACTTTGAGTTGATTCCCCATTGGCTCTCTGATCCCGAGGTAGAGAAAATCCCGATTTTAGTAAGCATATATATATATATATATATATAAATACATATATATATATATATATGTATATATATATATATATATATAGAATGTGTGCGCGGGCATGTACTATTGAGTTTGTTTAAACCTATCCACGGAACTACAGACTTGAATTTTATGAATCTGGCAATCAACGTGAACGAATTGTTTTTGATTCTGGATAATAGAAGCGATGCCAATATCAAAGACCCATGGCGTAGAGACTACCGAACGGGAAGAAAAAATTCGTATTATTCTCTAGCAATAGAAGAAAATCCGCTCCCACCTCGCGTCTCCTTTAATGGGAAAAAAGAAAAAGAAAAAAAAAGGAAAGTGGGAGGGGGGGGGGGGAAATGGTCCCAAATTCCTCATAGAAAATGCCTCCGCGTCTTCACCACCAATAGAGAAAGGAAAAAAAGAGAGAAGAAAATGGTTCATTGGAATGATTATGAAGTTGAAATGTTAGGCATTTTCTGAGGCATTTTCTCAGGTTTCCAACTTTTTCCTCCTTCGGGAATATGTATGTGGCTCAGCTGAAAAAACCAGACCCACTATAATGGGGGTAACTTTTTTTTACTTTCGTATAATCAGAATGTTAACAAAGGATATCCGTGTGTATACACATACACGCACAAACAAACGCGCATGTATATTTCTTATTTCTCTTCCCCATTCTTTTCTGAAGTTTTTATAGTTTATATATGAAAGATCTAGTTTAATATTGTTACTGTTCTTAAAATATTAAATTTCAATTGTTTATTGTTTCTCTTGTAATTTATTTCTTTTTTCCTTTTCTCATTGGGCTATTTTCCCTGTTCGTGCCATCGGGCTTTTCCAACTAGGGTTGTTCCTGAGCTTTTAATAATAATAGTAATAATAATAATAATAATAATAGGGGTATGTGTAATATAATATATACCCCTACTAGAAACATATATACACACCATCATCTCCTCCTACGTCTATTGACGCATAGGGCATTTGAAAGATTTCGTCAGTCTTTTCTATCTTGAGCTTTTAATTCAATACTTCTCCTTTCATCATCATCTTCACGCTTCATAGTCCTCAGGCATGTAGGCCTGGGTCTTCCAGCTCTTCTAGTGACTTGTGGAACTCGGTTGAAAGTTTGGTGAACTAATCTCTCTTAGGGAGTGCGAAGAGCATGCCCAAACCATTTCCATCTACCCCTCACCATGATATCCACATATGGCACTTGAGTAATCTCTCTTATAGTTTTATTTCTAATCTCTTCCTGTCATTTAACTCCCAGTTTTCTTTTGAGGACTTTGTTCTCAAATCTACAAAGTCTGTTGGATATTGTTTCATTGTCATACCACGACTCATTTCCATAGAGTGACACCGATTTCACTAAACTGATATATAGTCTGATTTTTAAATGTAATTTCAGGCGGTTGTGATTTCCAAATTTTACTTAATCTAGCCATTGTCTAATTTACTTTTTTTTCAATCTTTAATTAAATTCAAATTTCAAAGATTCAGTATTACAGATTATAGTTCCTAAATATTTAAATGATTTTACTTCATTAATCCTTTCTCCTTCCAATAATCTTTCAAGTATAATTTCATTAGCTACTTGAATGTACGATTGTCTTCATCATCATAAAAATTATTACATTAGTTGAATTTTTTTTTCTAAGACATGTCAATCACTAACAATTTGTTTTTAGTATCCTATTAAGTAAAACAAAACTGGATTCAATTCAATTTCAAAGTATAACCGAGGTAAACTGCAGTTGGGCACTGACTTTGGAGTGGGAAAAAATTAATTCTTGTAGAATATGAGGAAAAATTAATGGAAAGGGTGAAGCAATAGGGTGAAAGCAGAAGTGATAGAAAGGTTAGTATGGGTGAAATGGTGGGTCAGATTATTTGGAAGTGGTTCGGACATGTGGAAAGATAGGAAGATGGGATCACAACAGGTTAGGAAGGTCTTGAAAGAATTGGATGGACGATATGAAAGAGTTATAATTTGCATAGGAAGGGTCTTGAAATTCATATAAGACAAAAATTTATGCAAATTGAAGTGGAATGAGATAGTGTGTCTCCATGAACTTTCTGTCTAGGTGAATGAAACGGCTCATGTTTTGTAAGTTTTACTTACAAAACAGTAGGGTAAATTTTTATCTGAAACCATCATTTGTTTGGATATTGGCCGTGTAATATATATATATATATATATATATATATATATATATATATATATATATATATATATATATTTATTATTATTATTATTAATATTATTATTATTATTGTTACTATTCAAGCTACAACCCTAATTGGAAAAGCAAGATGCTATAAGCCCGGGGGCTCCAATAGGGAAAAATAGCCCAGTGAGGAAAGGAAATAAGGAAATAAATAACTGAAGAGAACAAATTAACAATAAATCATTCTAAAAAAAGTAATGTCAAAAGAGATATGTCATATATGATGTATATATATACATATATATATGTATATATATATACTACTTATATATATATATATATATATATATATATATATATATATATATTCAACATTAAACCTTTTTTCTTAACGAGAGATGGCTCCAGAGGGAAACAATATACGTCTCCTCCACATTAGTCCTGTTGTCTCGTCTGTTCAAGCCTTTCTAGACCTTCCTCTCTTTTCATTTGCTGTTGTCATCCATTTTCACAAGACCGAACAATCCCAAAATACTCAAATCACTCATTTTACATATGCTAGTGGCTAATCATATTTATATAGAATATATATATATGTATATATATATATATATTTATATATATATGTATATATATGTATATATATATATATATATATATATGTATATATATATATATATATATATATATATATATATATATATATATATGTATAGGTGCACATATTCAATCATATTTATATTATACACATATTTAATCATTTTTATATTATATATGTATATACTCTCTCTCTCTCTCTTTCTCTCTCTCTCTCTCTCTCTCTCTCTCTCTCTCTCTCTCTCTCTCTCTCTCTCTCTATATATATATATATATATATATATATATGCATGTGTGTACGTATGTATGTTTGTATGTTTGTGTGTGTGTGTGTGCTTGATAATGTGTCCTATGATATAAATCGAAATCAAACTAATACTTATACTCCTGGTATAATGTGTCAATTTGATTCCCCCGCATTGAACTGTTTCATTATTCGTTGAAACCACAACCCAGACAAGGACAACACCTTCAAGGGGATCCAATAATCTTTTTAATACACGGGAGTGATAAGGCCACGGGAGGAGGCGTGCTGTTGGTTCACGGCTGTTATGAGGGGAGTCCGCTGTCGGGTGACAGTGCATCATTATGAGATCTGGCGACCGTTTACGACCGCGGATGTTGCTCACTGGTCCTCGCATATTTGAAGGATCGACTCACATGCGAATGAAGATACCATAAACGTCTAGCTAGATCTTCTTTGAGTCTGTTGTGTTGCTCTGAATTGTGAGGGGCTGCTGTTGCTGGCAATGCCCAGACAGGGACGTCGATATATCAAAACAGAAGAGTATGGGAAAATAAACGGATTGTCTATCTAAAAATCTTACCCTATTTGTGGGGTGTTTTGAAGGTTCCCCCAATCTATCTTGGTTTATGGGAAAATAAAGGGATTGTCTATCTAAAAATCTTACCCTATTTGTGGGGTGTTTTGAAGGTTCCCCCAATCTATCTTGGTTTATGGGAAAATAAAGGGATTGTCTATCTAAAAATCTTACCCTATTTGTGGGGTGTTTTGAAGGTTCCCCCAATCTATCTTGGTTTATGGGAAAATAAACGGATTGTCTATCTAAAAATCTTAACCCATTTGTGGGGTGTTTTGAAGGTTCCCCCAATCCATCTTGGTTTAATTTCCTCCATAAACTACTAATTAACTGTTTCTAAACCAGTGAAAGCGAGATTGATAAAACGGATTGTCTATCTAAAAATCTTACCCCATTTGGGGGCTGTTTTGAAGGTTCCCCCAATCCATCTTGGTTTAATTTCCTTCATAAACTACTAATTAACATTTTCTAAATCAGTGAAAGCGAGATTGGTAAAAAAAGAAATTGTTGCAATGCAAAAGACAATTGCATAGTTCTCAAGCATATTTATTTCAAGCAACGACACCATGTCTGCGACAAGGAATCTTTGTAAAGCAATGGTGCCGCTGTGTGATCCGAGCATATCTTTGGCTTAAGGTCGAAATTCCCTTCTGTCGTAAGGGGAATATGACTTCATAACGTAGAAAGCAGAAGAAGAAGACTCGTGTGTATTGTTGACATCCCAAATGCAGTGCTATTCAGAGGTGCGCGTTATTTCTTACGACCTTCATTATAAATAATGTCTCTGGTTTTTTCTTTTCACGACGTCCTTGAAAAAGTAGGTCAGAACATTGTTTATCTGAAGCTGGGTTTAAATGCAAGTTTAAGGTGATGCAGACTGCACGTTTCAATGTGTTATTATACATCTGCAAGATTATAAGCCAGTATTTGGAAAGTAGTTTTATTCACATGCCCTTTCTGAGTGGGGATACAGTGACGCGGTGAAGGGATTTGTATATCGTCTTGATCAGCAAAGCTGTACTAGTCAGGGACACCCATACAGACTAAAGTGTCACACCATCACCAATCATCATTGGCCAGCAGGGTGATGAAAACTGGCCAAACCCCAGACATGAATAAGGACATGTGTGAGGCCTTTGTCCTGCAGTGGACTAGAAACGGCTGTATTTCTTGTTGTATAAATGCCTTGAACGCGTGTTAGGTAGTTGATTGATGTGCGAACATAAAGTATTAATTTGTAACAGTTGATTAATCTGAGACGAAATAAACAAAAAGCTAAGATTCTTGTCTTTTTATTCAGAACTTATTAACGAGGAACTATATATTCATGCGTTAAGTTATTGATTGATTAATTTTTCTGATATAATCTTCTCTTAAGGATTCCAAAGACGAGCCAAGATCCATCATAGATTGCTTGGCCTTGGAAAAGACACTTCGTCTGTATTTAGCAATGCCCTGCCTTGTCTATTTACGTTTGGGTACCATGAGTCATTGGCTCTTTTTTTTTTTTTTTTCTTTTTTTTTTAAATCAGATTTTGCTTCTTACCATTTTTTTAAAAATCCGATTTTGCTTCTTACCATTTTTTTTCTTTAATCAGATTTCGCTTCTTACGAATTGCTATATTATTTTGCGATCATGTCCCATTATCTAATTTTTTAGGTATTTTTGTTTACTCTAAATCCCATAGTTTTGTTATAGTGATGATGTTCATAGAGAAGAAAGAAAGAAAAGCATATAGCATAAAGGGAAATTTCTACTTTGCAGATGTCAGTATACAATAGTTGTACCAAACGCTTTTGATCTAAATGTTGTTAGGTATATATATATATATATATATATATATATATATATATATATATATATATATATATATATATATATATGTATATATATATATGCATGTGTGTGTATATATGATATTGATATGTATGTAAGGTTATATATATATATATATATATATATATATATATATATATATATATGTGTGTGTGTATATATATATGTATATATATACATATATATACATATATATATATATATATATATATATATATATATTTATATATGCATGCATATATACACACACGCACACGCACGTGTTAGATTGTATGTATCTGCAACTGCTATCATCCCATCTGTCCTATAAAACCTACATCGTGTCATCGTTTTCCAAGAATTTTGTATCTTGAGACTGTTGCCTTTGAATTCCTTTGTTTGACTGTGATGTAAGGACTTTTAAGACAAAGTTCTTGCGTAATGCATCGAATTTATTGTTTTCCTCGAATTTTCTTGAACGTTTTCTACGTGTGAATTTTTATTATACCGTATTCCCAACGTGAGCAATGCCCCCATATAGGTATTTATTCTTTTATCCTTTTCCTCTTGCTCAGAAATTTTCATTTTATTCTTTCTTTTCGTTTGCATGATGTTTTATTCTCAGTTCATCTGACTTTGGTTTCTTGCGCTCTGGGAGCTGATCTTATTCTTCTTTATGCTCGTGGAATGAAATAAACACATAACAGATTAGGGCATCACAGTAAAATGATACGAGTTGATAGCTCAATCTCTTTTTATAAAGTCGTTTGAGTCATCAAAAATAGTTATTGATGAATAGATAGCATCAAGCATTTCTATTATGAACTTGAACTGAAGTGAATTTTTTTTTTTTTTTTTTTTTTTTTTTTTTTTTTTTACGTAAAACCTGTATTATATGAACCTTATCTGGGCTTCCATTGAGAATTTATCCCTTTTCTTTGAAGGAGATCTATATTCTCTTTTGTAAGTTTCTTATTTCATTAATAACACAGATCTTACTTCTTTAATACAATTAGTCCTTATTGTCTTGACCCACTAGATTATATTTGTGTAGTATTATCGTTATTAGTAGCTAACTGCAACCTAATTTTAAAAGCAGGATGTTGTAAACCCAAGAGCTCTAAATGGGAAAATAGCCCAGTGGGGAATGGAAATGATGAAACATAGATTAGAGCGCCTGAATGTACCCTCAAGCAAGAGAATTTTAACCCAAGACAGCGGAAGACTTATGGTACAGAGGCTATAGCACTACCCTAGACTAGAGATAAATGGTTGATATGAATTATCCCTCTACTAGAAGAGCTTCTTACCATGGCTAAAAAAGTCTCTTTCTACCCTATCCAAGTAGAAAGTAGCCACTGAATAATTGCTTCAGTGCAGTAGTTAACCCCTTGAGTGAAGAAAATTTTTCCGCTTATGTTAGTGTTGTTAGGTGTATTAGAAAAGATGAGAATGTGTAAAGAATAAGCCAGACTATTGGGTGTAGTTGTAGGCAAAGGAAAATGTGCCGTAACCAGAGAGGGATCCAATAACTGTCTAGCGGTAGTATCTTAAATTAACTTTACCCCAAAGAGTAGTATTTCCTTTCCGTCCCAGGTGTTTTCAAAATATTGAATCTGCTTCTGTTTAAGAGACATTCTGTATTAGCATTATTTTCGAATCTCGCTTTGTTCCCTGAATGGAAATTTGTTTTTGAGCAGATTTGCCAGCCTCCGTCTTCTTGCCAAAATTGGTTTTGCATCGCTCAGTGGGTTGATGGTTCTCAGACCGCGAAGAAATTGCGTAGATTGTGAATCTATTATTATTAAGATTTGGTTAGCATGTTGGATCGTATGAATGCGATGAGTGTTATTGGAGGTATTCTTTATTATGTATGCGCAGTTGCGTATACACATATACACACGCGCACACACATATATACATTATATTCATATATATACAGTATATATATATATATATATATATATATATATATATATATATATATATATATATATATATATATATATATATATATATATGAATCATAAAAAACACGAATAAATGTGAAAAATAATCATTATAAACAGTATATATACATCAATCTATGTATACAATATAAACAGGAATATTATGTATATGTATATACATTTATATATATTCTTGTAAACATTTAGAAATATATACAACAACAACAACAACAAATGAAGCCGTTTCTAGTCCACAGCAGGAGAAAGGCCTCAGACATAAATCTTATACTTGTCTGGGGTATGACCAGTTTACATCACCATATTTTCCCACTGCGGATTGGCGATGGCGGGAGTCTTGTCTGATCACCGACAGCAAAACAACCTAATGTGGGTGGTCCTAACTAGTACAGCTTTGCTGATCATGGCAATACACAAACTCTTTCACCATGTTAAGGTATCCTCACTCGGAAAGGGAGTATACTGTGTGTGTATATATATATATATATATATATATATATATATATATATATATATATATATATATATATATATATGCGTAAAAATCACAGGAAAACGTGATGCTCAGATGCAGAAGAACCACAGGGAAAATGAAAATACGAAATATACGCTTAAGTTCTGACTAGTTTCGTGATACTTCTTCAGTCCTCTGAAGAAGTATCACGAAACTCGTCAGGACTTAAGCGTATATTTCGTATTTTCATTTTCCCTGTGGTTCTTCTGCATGTGTATATATATATATATATATATATATATGTATATATATATGTATATATATATATATATATATACATACATATATATATAGATAGATAGATATAGATATAGATATAGATATATATATATATATATATATATATATATATATATATATATATATATATATATACACATATGCGTATGTATGTATGAATATGCATGCATACATGAAGAATATTTTGAATAGCACTCATCAACCCGGACGTAACTTTTATTTCAACCCTCAACGAAACAAAAGAGTTTGGAGGTTCTGTTGTTTTGAAAGTTGGCAGCGTTCCTGAGAGGCCTTTTTTTTTTTTTATCTATTTTTTCCACTTTCTTTTATTCGAAAGAATGGAATAGACCTGCGAGTCTTTCTTTTTCCCTCCTTTCTTTTTCATTTATTTCTCTTCAACAATAAAAATTCCTTGTCACAAACAGTGCAGAGGTGTGGTAAGAGTGTAATTTGTATGTTGTTGTTGTTGTTGCTGTTTTTTTTTATTAATTGATATATAGGTTAAAAGATGTTTGGCTTTTACTTAGCTTGAAATGTGGAAGAAATATTTATTGATAAAAATCATGAAAATTTAAATTGAGATGTGTTTTGTTGTTGTTGTTATTGTTATTGTTGTTGTTGGTTAAAAGATTTTTGGCTTTACTCAGCGTGAAATAGGCAAGAAATATATAATCTTAAAAAATTCACGTGGCTAAGGATCCTTATCGAACAACGATCTATTACAGAGTGGTTAAGTTTGGAAAATTGTTGTTACTACAGATATTTCTGCCAATAATAGTTTGCATGTATATATATTTTATATATATATATATATACATATATATATATATATATATATATTATATTTATATATATATGTACATATATATATATATATATATATATATATACATATATATACATATATATATATATATATATATATATATATATATATATATATTTTATATATATGTCTTACTTATAACTGTAATCGAACAGTTTAACATTATATATATAATGTGTTATATATAACATCAGTATTTTTCCATGTTGTAAAATGCTGGATGAATTGCTTAGACTGTAAGGTTTGAATATTTAGTTGTTATATTGTAGAATTTCACTAGACTTGGGCTTTATAGTACTGGTAGTTTTCATATACTATAATTAGATTGATATTTCGAAGCAGTGCTATCTAGTTTTTTTGTAATTTATATATATCCATCGTCCCTGTTCTTTCTACTGGTAACTGCTTCCAATTACATTTAAGTTTTATGATAAATTTTCCCAAACTGAGTATGATTTAAGGCTTGCTGAGATAACAAATCCCTCTCATAATTAGCAAAGCTGATCTAGTTAGGGTCATCCGTACTAGGTTGGTTTGCTGTGAGTGACCATCACCATTCCGCACTTGCCAGCTGTTACCAAGTTGTGGAATGATCTTCCTAATCGGGTAGTTGAATGAGTAGAACTTCAAAAGTTCAAAGTTGGAGCAAATGTTTTTATGTTGACCAGGCTGACATGAGTCTTTTTATTGTTTATATATGACATATCTGTTCTTGACGTTGTTAAGAGTTTATATAGGACATATCTGTTTTGATGCTGTTACTGTTTTTAGAATGATATTTTGATAATTTATTCTCATCAGTTATTAATTTCCTTATTTCCTTTCCGCACTGGGAGATTTTTCCCTGTTGGAGCCCTTGGGCTTATACCATCTTGCTTTTCCAACTAGGGTTGTAGCTTGGCTAGTAATAATAGTAATGATAATAGTGATGAAAATTGGTCAAACCCCAGACGTGAATAAAGACATGTCTGAGGCCTTTGTCATCAAATGGACTAGAAACGGCGTTATTTATTATTTAAAGGCCGCTCATGAATGGCAGAGGCAAGGGTCAGTGACATTGCCCTTCAAGCAGGACAATGCCCCAGAGTCTGACCATATTACATATGATCAGCGCCCAAACCCCCTCTCCACCCAAAGCTAGGATCAAGGAGGGCCAGGCAATGGCTGCTGATGATTCAGCAGATAGACCTACAGGTTTCCCCAAACCCCCTATCCTTAGCTCACAAGGATGGTGAAGTTGCAGTGACCAAAGGAACTAACGAGTTTGAGTGGGACTCGAACCCCAGTCTGGCAATCACCAGGCAAGGACGCAACCAGCAGGCCACCACAACCCTATTATTGTTGTTGTT
>NC_090731.1:166921101-166926101 GCF_036898095.1 Palaemon carinicauda | reverse complement strand
AAGATGATTTCACATTTGTATTTTCCTTTGACCTTGTGGGGTGGGGGAGGTGCAATGGCTAGCAAGATGATTTCACAATTGTATTTTCCTTTGACCTTGTGGGGTGGGGGAGGTGCAATGGCTAGCAAGATGATTTCACATTTGTATTTTCCTTTGACCTTGTGGGGTGTGGGAGGTCCAATGGCTAGCAAGATGATTTCACATTTGTATTTTCCTTTGACCTTGTGGGGTGGGGGAGGTCCAATGGCTAGCAAGATGATTTCACAATTGTATTTTCCTTTGACCTTGTGGGGTGGGGGAGGTCCAATGGCTAGCAAGATGATTTCACAATTGTATTTTCCTTTGACCTTGTGGGGTGGGGGAGGTCCAATGGCTAGCAAGATGATTTCACATTTGTATTTTCCTTTGACCTTGTGGGGTGGGGGAGGTGCAATGGCTAGCAAGATGATTTCACATTTGTATTTTCCTTTGACCTTGTGGGGTGGGGGAGGTGCAATGGCTAGCAAGATGATTTCACATTTGTATTTTCCTTTGACCTTGTGGGGTGGGGGAGGTGCAATGGCTAGCAAGATGATTTCACATTTGTATTTTCCTTTGACCTTGTGGAGTGGGGGAGGTGCAATGGCTAGCAAGATGATTTCACATTTGTAAGTAAATACTTCCCCATGTTGTACATTACCCTTTCTGAGTCGGAATATCACTGAATATCTCAATGTGATAAAAAGGTTTGCGTATTGCCATGACGAGCAAACCTTATAGTCAGGGTAGGTAGTGGGTACGTTAGCTCAAAGTCCAGTTGTTAACACCTTTTCTAACAAGGACTTGGCCAGATAATTATGATGATTCTATGACCCCGTTGACCTGGTCAGTGAACTATGCAGCTGGTAGTTGGACGTATTCGGAGGGTCACAGCCAGGGCAGAAACCGCGTTGCAAAATAATCAAAAGATGCTGGAGAAATATATGTTGTCCGTCCTTGCCTTTTGATCAATATCATTATTCTGATATTTATGTTCTGTCTAAAAAGTCGTGTAATTTCAGACATTGTCATCTCAGAACATTACCTGCATATCTCCCATATATAATAAAGAGCAAGTGTCTGACTATGTATATATATATATATATATATATATATATATATATATATATATATATATATATATTATTTGATTCCGGTCACGCCCAGTGGCTTTGCCAGACATATAACTTCGGTTTCTCTTCGTCCCTCGGGTAGTCGTAATCCTTGTAGAAGGGTTGCGTGTGCGTGTGCTTATGTCTGGTTTCATATCTATCTAAATATTTAGTTAGTCCTTTTGACGGGTCGCGTACACTAGTTAAGAATAATATGCCGAAGCAAGGAAGAGGGCATCCTCTCTCTCTCTCTCTCTCTCTCTCTCTCTCTCTCTCTCTCTCTCTCTCTCTCTCTCTCTCTCTGTAGTGCATTTATCTGTAAAGGTTAAGGTACCGCGATCGTGTTCCCGATCTGAAGAGGGGGGAACAAATGAGCCTGTTCTCAAAACTTGAGAATACCTGTTCACATATGCATTCAATTATATACCTAGTTGTTAGTCGACAGTTGTTGGTCGTAGCTACAGTGGAGAGAGGAAGAGGGAAGAAAAGAAAAAAACGAAATATTTCTTTACATCATAACTCTTGTTGGTCATGGGAGGGCCTTGACTAGGTAATCCCATAGTAGTGAAACCATTATTATTAATATTATTATTATTATACTAGCTAAGCTACAACTCTAATTGGAAAAGCAGGACGATAGAAGCCCAAGGGCTCCAGCAGGAAACAATAGCCTAGTGAGGAAAGGAAATATGGAAATGAATAAACTAAAGAAGTAATGAACAATTAGAATAGACTATATTGAGATCAGTAACAACATTAAAATAGATGTTTCATAAATAAACTATAAAAAGATATTCATGTCAGCCTGTTCTACATAAAACCATTCGCTGCAAGTTTGAACCTTTGAAGTTCCACCAATTCAACTACCATTCAATAGGTATTTCTTTCTCTTGCCTGACAGAAGAATCATTAGCAGGATTTTATCTGAATTTATTTTGTATCTATATTTATTATGTATTTTATTTTATTTATTTATAAACTTAATGTAAAGATTTTTTCTTATAGAATTTAATCAAGGCAACGCTTTATGAGTAGAGCTTAACTCATTGGTCTGGTTAAAATCCTCCTTTTGAATAATAATAATAATAATAATAATAATAATAATAATAATAATAATAATAATAATAATAATAATAATAATAATAATAATAATAATAATAATAATAATAATGATAATAATAATAATGATGATGATGATGATGATGATGATAAAAAAAATCGAAAAGTATTAAATTTTCTTTCTCTTACCTGACAGAAAAATCATGAGGAGGACCGTAGCCAACCGTGGAAGACAATTCCAACTCATTTTGATCGCTCAGCCGTTTCTAAGCCATTCATCAGCTTCCATAATTCATGGTGAGTTACGGTCGTTTTTCTGTAGCCGGCTTCCCATCTATCGAATCGATTCGTGATGACGTCATCTTCCAAGGCCTAGCTAGATGCGTTTCAGCTCCATATCTGAAAAAGGAAAAAAAAAAATGAAATGGAGGGAAGTTTGGTAGGAAGCCAGACTCATAAATTGAACGAGAATTCTCTCCTGCCAGACTCAAGTATAAGGATTTTCTCTCTCTCTCTCTCTCTCTCTCTCTCTCTCTCTCTCTCTCTCTCTCTCTCTCTCTCTCTCTCTCTCTCTCCAATTAGACTTGTTTAGAAAAGTTCACTTGTAATTATCATGTTTTTCAAAGAGTTTAAGAAGTTATCCATACATCAAGTTGATATTATTTTCTACTACTACTTTGTATGTTGTTGAAGATTGCCTGGTCCTTGTGGTCAAGCAAGGGCTCTTGCAATTATATAGCCCCTGTTATTTTGTATACGTTTAATTTTGACAAAACTTTTATTAGATATCAGTCAATGAGTCCATCGATCATCCCGCATCCCGCGGGATGAATGGGCTGAGGCTTGATGAATTATCTTTCCAAAGCGTGCGTCCACACGATCGAGCAGTGCTTGAAGGGCAAACATCGTTACCAGTACACAATAGGGAACGGGATTGATCACCCATGATATCAAAAGCTGGAACATTACGGGCCAACGAAAGTCTACATATACAATACTTCTTTTTCTTCTTTTATTTAGACTTTGGGACCAACAACCTCAATTCCGTTTGTAGGAAGTGTGGTGACACTGGTAGGCTTATGATTCAAGAAGTAGCTTGTTTACTGTTTTATATCTAGCTGTTAGATTTTTTCGTTTTGATTTACATGGATGTTATCTTCCCGGTTATGTATAGTTTTAACATAAAAAAAGATCGTATAATATGGGATACACTTTCGTATAATTTGTCTAAAGTCTGATTCGTAGCCATGTTGCAATCATGGAAATAGATACTGAGTTCCCCTTGCAGTTCTTCCGGTGTTTTAAGTATAATGCTTCAGTGCAGTTTTATTTATTTTCATTTTACTCTTGCTGTTCACCATGCTAATTGTGTTGTTCTTCGGACTTGAAATGACAAATAACTCACGAGCCCAAAGTACGACCGTGTATAGTACCTGCCATCCATCGTTGTCTGGTAACAGTGTTTGCCCGTCAGGCACTACTGGTAACAATGTTTGCCCATCAGGCACTGCCAGTAACAATGTTTGCCCACTGCTGGTAACAATGTTTGCCCACCAGGCGCTGCAGGTAACAATGTTTGCCCAATCAGGCACTGTCGCTAACAATGTTTGCTGATCAGGCACTGCCGGTAACAATGTTTGTCCATCGGGCGTTGCCGGTAATAATGTTTGTCCATCGGGCGTTGCCGGTAACAATGTTTGTCCATCGGGTGTTGCCGGTAACAATGTTTGCCTATCAGGCGCTGCCGGTAACAATGTTTGCCCATCAGGAGCTACCGGTAACAATGTTTGCCCATCATGCGCTATTGGTAACAATATTTGCCATTCAGGCACTACTGGTAACAATGTTTGACCTTCAGGCACTGCCGGTAATAATGTTTGCCCATCAGACACTGCCGGTAACAATATTTGCTTATCAGGCGCTGCAGGTTACAATGTTTGCTCATCAGGTACTGCTAGTAACAATATTTGCCCATCAGGCACTTCTGGTAACAATGTTTGTCCTTCAGGCACTGCCAGTAAGAATGTTTGCCCATCAGGCACTGCCAGTAACAATGTTTGTCCATCAGGCACTGCCAGTAACAATGTCCATCGGGCACATCCGGTAACAATGTTTGCCCATCAGGCACTGCCAGTAACAATGTTTGCCCATCAGGCGCTGCCAGTAACAATATTTGTCCATGAGGCCCTGTCAGTAACAATGTTTGCCCATCAGGCACTGCTGGTAATAATGTTTGCCCACCAGGTGCTGCCGGTAACAATGTTTGCCCATCGGGCGCTGCCGCTAACAATGTTTGCCCATCAGTTGCTTCCGGTAACAATGTTTGTCCACCAGGCGCTGCTGGTAACAATGTTTGCCCATCAGGCACTGCCGGTAACAGTGTTTACCCACCAACGCTCCCGCTAATAATGTTTGCCCATCAGGCACTACCGGTAACAATGTTTGCCCATCAAGCACTGCCAGTAACAATGTTTGCCCATCAGGTGCTGCTGGTAACAATTTTTGCCTATAAGGCAGTGGCAATGTTCGGTTGTGACTTGTGACTGTTTTTGTCATCCCCACAGTCATCTCTTATTTTCCATTGTATTGTTCTCCTCCCTGTATATTTTCCCCTTCACCGTTCCACCATTTCTATAGTAGTGTATTCTGGTGCCATTTCTGAGTGGGGATACCTTAACGTGGTGAAAAGTTTTGTGTATCGCCATGATCAGCAAAGCTGTACTAGTCAGGGCCACCTATACTAAGTTAGTTTGCTGTGAACGATCAGACTAAAGTCTCCCACCATCATCAGTCTCTAGTGGCCGGCGTGGT
>NC_090731.1:166912989-166920601 GCF_036898095.1 Palaemon carinicauda | reverse complement strand
GAGTCGTAGGAAAAACAGATGTTTTATCCGTTACAAGACAAATTCCGCGCCATCTATTGGCAGCCTGGGGAACTAAATCATGGCATCTAAGCAAATGGAGATGAAGCAGCCCATTAGGATTACAGGATTTGCTCTAATCGGATCGGGCCATCGCTTCACACTTATTTTGTTTAGAGCTTCCTGTAATTTACAGGCGTTTACAGGCTGTCGGCAGTATTTAAACGGGACTGAGACTTCTGAGATAAATCCCAATTTATTTAATACTAGTTTTATAGGTCATGATATACTTTTGAATACGGGAAAAATGTTAATGGACTATCTCTCACTGAGACTAAAATAATGTACGATATATTACCTTTTTATTATTATTATTATTAGTATTATTATTATTATTATTTTATTATTATTATCATTATCATTATGTGTACCTGAGCCATCAAATGATGACGTCTAATTATTTAGAGAGATATACACACACATAACACAAATTCATCCCTTCCCACCCCTCCCCTTTCCTAACTACAACCAGCTGATTCGCCAATTTGTGGGGAGAGAGTAGTTTCCGAGTGTACCTCTTAGGGTACCCCCCTCTCGTCATGGTATGACTACTTCTTCTTCCCCTGAGCGTGACAAGAAACAAATAAAATATAATGCATATATATAATAATACTATAATTATATATATATATAGTATTATATAATATATATATATATATATATATGTATAAAATGTATATACAGTATATACAGTATATATATATTATTATATGTTATAATATATAGTATATATATTATATATATATATATACTACTATATATATAATATATATATATAATATATATATATAGTATAATATATATATTATATATTTGACTAGAAACTTGCTCTTTATTGTAAAAAAAGAGATTGTTGTTGTTTTTGTAAGATACAACTCTAGTTAGAAAAACCATGATGCTACAAACCCAAGGGCTCCAACAACGAAAATAGCCCAGTGAGGAAAGAAAATTAATGAATAAATAAACTATACAGTATATGAGAACCTAATGAATGAAAATATATAAAACACCTTAAAATCAGTAACAAATCGAAGAGATATCTATCATATATAAAACTATGATGTGTTCCATATCACCTATAAAGTCTATACCCAAAAGATTTTTTTTTTAATGTGTATCGGAATTGCCTTTACCAGACATGCGTTATCAAAACCTGCGCCTATGAATAATGTAAGGTACATTTGCATATGGTTAAAGTTTACCGTTTAGGTCCGTGTTACGTTATCTTTACTGGATGACAGCGCTGTGTTATAGGTGCAAAGAAGTTATTGGCGAGGTGAAGGTTTTGGAAATTTAGTGTTATCTTTAAACAAAGCTTTGGATTTAAGTTAATCAGTTACGAAATAAAGCTTGAGAGAACAGAGATGAAAATGCTAAGGTAGATTGTAGGAATAGCACTGCATGAATGATTGGAAAAATGATGAAATGCGAAGAATGGCAGGTGTAGTAAAGATCACAGAGATGATAAGAGTGTCACGACTGAGATGGTGTGGGTATGTGTTGATGATGGGATGGTGGGGAGGGAGTGAGGAGGGCTTAGGAGGAACCTTTTAGGGGAGGAGACAGTTAAGAGGGAGACAGTGAATTAGATGGCGAGACAAGGTAAAGGATGATATGGAGAGAAATGTTTTGGTTGAAGAGGATTCCTTTGATATAAGGCATTGAAAAAGGCGCATCAGGCAACTGACCCCTTAATGTAGGGATAACGGTGGGGAAGAAGAAGTTATGAAATGGAGCTATGCATAATTTCTTAATAAAGAATACTTGTAATGAAGATTATAACAGAGAGTATTCTCTCTCTCTCTCTCTCTCTCTCTCTCTCTCTCTCTCTCTCTCTCTCTCTCTCTCTTCTCTCTCTCTCTCTCTCTCCTCTCTCTCTCACATAACTTAGTAACATATTGAATTTTTGGGTCTGGTGTTTTATAACCAAAAAATGTAGTAATTTTTAGTCCACTGCAGGACAAAGGCCTAAGACAAGTCCTTAATCATGTCTTTGGTTTGGCCAGGTTTCATCACCACGCTGGCCAACTGCGGAGTAGTGATGGTGACAGACTATTGTCTGATCGCTCACAGCAAACCCTTTACTAATACAGCTTTGCTGATCATGGTGTCCCCTACTCGGAAATGGGTTTTAAATTAAATATGTACCAAATAATTGTAAAACTATAGTCCTGTCTAGAATGTCATGAAACATCGAGTAGGTTTGCGGCGATCCCGAACTTCCTCAAGACTTTTGATCCGACTCAAGCTAATCCCAGCATCCTTCCATTCCGGGTCCTTTAATACGGGTCGTAAAAATTTCCTTTTTTAATCCCCATAATCTGAATCTTTCCAGTCACACAAAAAGTTGAATGGTTGTTGTGGATTAAGTTGACCTTGTGTTTCAAAAACAGCTCATAAAGTTGACTGCTTTGTTTATTTAAAAAACATTCATGTAAAAAAAAAGTTTTTAGGGAGAGTTCGAGCACCATATAAAGTACGGGAGACAAGTAAATATTCTTTAATACATACCACAGTATTTCTACAACTTTGAAGAGATCCATCTCAGATGAAAATAGAAATTTAACGTTCTGTACCCTACGATCAATCTAGTTCAGTACAATACTGGAATCTTAATGTACTAAATGTTTTCGAGCTTTATTACTCATAAAGCTTTAACTTTTATTCTTTATATAATTTGAATTCTGATTGAATCAGTTTAGATTTGAACATTATCAAATGTGTAGTCAGGTTCTTGAAGATATCTGTAACCTGGCATCGTCATTCTCTCTCTCTCTCTCTCTCCTCTCTCTCTCTCTTCTCTCTCTCTCTCTCTCTCTCTCTCTCTCTCTCTCTCACACACACACACACACACCATATTTGTTGTAGAATTGATGAATGTCCCAAACATCAAATATTTCATAAAGTAATAACTTTTCTCCATTAAAACAATTTCTTGGATTCTAAGATAATGAAACGATAGAATTAATAGACATTTTCTTTAAAATAAGGCACTGTTTTAGTATAAAAAATGAAAATTGTCTTGGTTAAAAGGACGTAAATTCTCATATGAGGATGAAACCTCTAACATAAAAAACAAGGAGTAAAACAAATGTATGCTGTGAAATCAATAAAGATTTTTTCCCATAAAATAAATTGTTTACAAAAATATGTGTTGTTTACCATCACAGGATAAAACTAAACCGCAAAATAAAAAACAGAAGTTTTCATTAAATTAAATCAATATAATCCTCCAGTGTTGTTTCAGCATTAATGTGTTCTGTAATATTCTTCATCAGATGAAGTTACTTCTATACCCAATTGAATCAACAAACTGATTCACAGCAACCTCATTCTCTGTTTCTTTTATAATGATGTTTTCAACATGATTAACGGCTTTTTTTTCCAATTTTCTGCTGTCACGCATGACAGTGCCACTTGCAGCAAAAATGTTAGATCTGCCATTTTAAATGTATTCCTTTTGGCTACATAGTTTTTAACCTGGCGCCCAATTGAGTTCAATTGCACTATAATGGCAGTGATAAGGTGGTAGCCTTGCGACCCTTTGACCTTTTTCCAAAGCTATTTTGTCGATGACATATTTTGGAGCATTTTCATGTTTCACTGCTTTCCACCATTTCAAGCAATTCACACTTCGTCAGCTATTCTGGGGGATTTTCACCTTTATTTCTTAACCAGTCTTGGATCGCTCCCTTTGTGCTTGCCATGGTAGGAGGTATGTCATTTTGCCCTGAATGGTATGATGCGTTGTCCATAATTATAACGGACTGTTGTGGTATATTGGGTATCAGGGTTAAAAGAACCCTGTTGGGTATGAGCTGCTCTCGAAACCATTTTTCGAATACAATGTGATTCATTTAGTGGTGAAAGTCACCGTCGTTCTATGCTTGGAATACCAACTGTGCATTTGGCACGAATCCTTGCTCAGATCCAGCATGCAAAATGATAATTTTACTCCCTTTCCCGCTTGGTGGGTTAATTCCAGTTGCTCCTGTCGAACTTTCATCCATCCAACACTTGGTGACTGTATAATTCTGATTAATCCAGGTTTCATCCAGAAATATACCCCTAATATTTTTCATTTCACGTAGGAACTTGGTCCTGGCACTTGCAATATCACTTCTCTCCAGTAGAAATTTCCGCCCGTTAACTCTTCCGTATTTAAATCCAATTTCTTTAAGTATCTTACGTAAAGATTCTCTGCATCCACTAAATCCAATATTTTCTTTGACATAAGTAGAATGCTATCCAGCGTTGGTATTTCCTTTCTGACATAATAACCGAGAACTGTCTTTCGTAAAACGCACTGATCAAATCCATCGATGTTGGTTACAGTTGGTGGTCTTTTCCTTTTCTTTACGTTAAAAACGGGAGCTCCATTTTCTCTAAGCTGTCTTTTCCTTCCTTACAAATGCGATATATCGTACTTCTGCACTGCTTAGTTGCATCCATTGTACGTTGTACTGCCTTGTCAAAGCCGTGCATAACAGTTTTGTTTTCTTTCTCCCTTTTGAAGTACTCGTGGACATTGAATATGACTTCTCGTGTCTGAGCATTTAATTGCTGTCGTGGGGAGCCTTCCATCTTAAACCGTCACGCTTGGGTATCAGAACCAAAGTGATAAGCTACTTAACCTTCCTGACCTGAGATAGAGAGAGATGTAGCAAAGTGTATGCCAAATCTACACTGTTTTTTCATCTTAAGTGAGATTTAGTGAATGAAATTGGCGCAAAGCGGCAACGTCGGAAACCTACTCTATGTTTCATGACATTCTGGACAGACTATAGTGGGGTACTCACTAAAGCGCAGACCTCCGCCGCGGCAGCCCATTTTTTAACCTTTTACCCGACCTTGACCTTTGACCTTAACATGTAGTAATTGGCGTGGATTTTCATACACTCTAATATGAACCAAATTCGAAGTCTGTGACAACGATGTCTTCACTTGAAGCTGATTACGTGAATTGAGCATTTTGCTTGACCATGACATTGACCTTTGATCATGACCTTCCATAATTTATTCCTTT
The DNA here is from genome assembly GCF_036898095.1 of Palaemon carinicauda. NCBI lineage: Eukaryota > Metazoa > Arthropoda > Malacostraca > Decapoda > Palaemonidae > Palaemon > Palaemon carinicauda. The sequence goes on along the minus strand of NC_090731.1, from coordinate 166,915,518 downwards.
CCAGCTTTTTACATACCAGTTAATCCCTGCAAGTTTCATTGGTGTACGATTAAAATTGTGGCCAGGAAGCTGTTCACAAACAAATATACACGCACAAACAAACACAAACAGGGACGAGAACATAACCTCCTTCCAATTTCGTTGGCGGAGATAAAATGTATGTATTTAAAAGGATATTATGCTTGTAATTTTTCTCTAACCAGAACATCGGTTATTCTTGAAGCGTATTGCTTCTTTATGTTTATAAGTATACGTGAAATTATTTCGTATGTTCTTACTTAGGTAAATATTTTATAATGTTTATTCTTCTCTTGTAGTTTATTTATATCCTTGTTTCCTTTCCCCACTGCTATTTTTTCCTTGTTGGAGCCCTTGGGATTATAGCACCTTGCTTTTCAAGCTAGAGTTACAGCGTAGCTTGTACAAAGATGATAATAATAATGATAATAATAATGATAATAATAATAATGATAATAATAATAGTAATGATGAAAATAATAATAATAATAATAATAATAATAATAATAATAATAATAATAATAATATAAAAGCATAACGTTATCAACTAGAATTACTCAACCAGAAATCGCTTTGATGTTAATGAATGTGATTGCAGTAATCGATGACTCTTCCATAAATATCGAATTAATTTTCATATGCAAAAATTAAAAAGCATATTTCTTCCATTTTAGATTTTCATGTTAAATTTATATGAATGTGATTAGGCGAAGAGTAAGTGACATATTGTTTATTTTGCAATGATACTTCTGCAATTACAAGAATAATCATTTGTTTATTTTTCTTAAATAACAACAGATCAGTGATAAGCATCGTGATGATAAAAGCGATGAAATAATGAGTAAATGTGATTTCATTTGAATTTGATGGATTAAAAATAGTACACTGGATTTCAGTAAATCAGATATGAGATTGAGCTATACATGGTATCTTAATGAAAAATACTGATAATGAAGATAATAACAATGCTCGCATCTCCCCCTCTCTCTCTCTCTCTCTCTCTCTCTCTCTCTCTCTCTCTCTCTGCTTGGTAATATATCGAAGGATTCGTAACACTTTTTTTGTATAGGAAATATCAATTTTGATGTTACAGTTTTTAGAATATATTATTTTAATTTTTCAATTTTTCTCATATCGTTTTTTTATTTCGTTATTCTTTCCTCACTGGACTATTTTTCCCTGTTGGAGCTCTTGGGCTTATAGCATCTAGCTGTTCCACCTAGGATTGTAGCCTAGCTAGTAATAATAATAATAATATTGTATCTGATTTTTTTTCTTGGGCAATCGTTTTTTGATCTGTAACTTATTGACTTTTTAATTTATTTACTGAGCTTTCCTAAAGTCTAATAAATTTTTGATTATGCAGCATACGGTTAATGTTAGTAATCATGTAGCACAATCACCCCTCCCCCTTGAGTTTTTTTTTTCCTTCTTCTTCACAAGGCAGGGCCAGATACTATTTGTTTAACCTTTTTCCTAGGCTCGTATTCAGTGACAGTATAAGATGTATTGGCAGATTTGCTAATAGAAAAAAAAAATACAATAAGTATTTAACGCTACGTACTAGTTCCCGACAGTTTAGCATGTTGAATTACTCTGATAATATTTATTCAATATATATATATATATATATATATATATATATATATATATATATATATATATATATATATATATATATATATATATATATATATATATATATAGATATATATATATATATATATAGATATATATATATATATATATATATATATATATATATATATATATATATATATATATATATATATATATATATATATATATATATATATATATATATGTGTGTGTGTGTGTTTGTAAATGGGAGAGAGACGCAAACTTCAAGGTGAATACATTTTATAATATTAAATATTACTAAACTAATTATTTCATAACAAACTTTTGTATTACAATTGATTACAGCTCTAATATCCTTCTCCCAGTTGTAATATTTCAACGTAATGTGATCGTCAAATGCCACAAATGAATACTCAAATCCCTCTAAATACAATCGGGAATTGAAAAGGGCAACTATGCTTTGATTTTGCCGAACGTTATCAAACGTATAGAGTCATGGGGCCTATTTCCTCTTAATTAAGTGCATCTGTTGCACAGTATAACACCATCCACAGAGGCGTTAGTTACCCAACTGCGCTGACATGAGCCGTAATTCAACGCCATCTGTTGATTGCCCCGTGAGTTAGAAATTATTGGATGACTCCAGATCAGGATAAAAATGAGCTATTGCAATTACTGGACCCAGTCCCAGCGATTATTGCTCTAACAGCGATGGATATTTCCGGTTTTATTTATACATTAGAAAAGTATAAATTAATGTTTTATTTGTTTATTTATTTATTTATTTATTTTTTGTTGTTGCAAATTTAGTATGTGATTCAGGTAATAGGACATAGAAATGGTTCATGCATCAGCTGAATTTATGGGTCAATAGAATCCTCAAGTCATATATATATATATATATATATA
>NC_090731.1:166900489-166907989 GCF_036898095.1 Palaemon carinicauda | reverse complement strand
TTTATATGCGAGATTTATTTTATTGTTACTGTTTTATTTAATCGTTCATTACTTCTCTTGTAGTTTATTTATTTCCTTATTTCCTTTCCTCACTGGGCTATTTTTCCTGTTGGAGGCCTTGGGCTTATAGCATCCTGCTTTTCCAAATAAGGTTGTAGCTTAGCAAATAATAATGATAATGATAATGAAAAAAGCAGGATTTTATAACCACAAAGGCTCTAACAGCGAAAACCTCCAAGTTAGGAACTGAAACAGGGAAATAATTAAACTACAAGAGAAGTAATGAACAGTTAGTGAATCAGGAACAGTAACATCCTCTTACTGGCCCCTTGTATTTTCCTAGTCGTTCATTACTCTAATCTCCTTTGAAAATTCATCTCTGACTTGGTCTGGTAAAGAATCCTGAGGTAGAATCTGTCGAAGGCAGAATTGCAATTTTGCAATTCTAAGTCTTCGCTATATGAATTTCCCTTTTTTCTAAAATCAAACTTTTATACATGAGAGGTGTAGTATTGGATATGAAGGCTGGTCGAGAATTTAGGTGACTAGGTAATTACTGAATAAAAGTAATGCTGAATTATTTGCAGATGTTTTCGAGCGTTTGAGTGTGTGTGTGTGTGTGTGTGTGTGTGTTAGTAAAATCAAGTTTAGATAACACCTATGGTGACTTTGTTATTGTGTAATTAGTAGTAGGCGACTGTAAATGGTCACAGCCGGTGGTGATGATGATATATATATGTATATATATATATATATATATATATATATATATATATATATATATAAATAAATAAATATATATATATATATATATATATATATATATATATATATCTATATCTATATCTATTTATATATATATATATATACATATATATATATATATATATATATATATATATATGTAGATATAGATATGTACACACACACACACACACGCATACACACACACACACACACGCGCATACACACACACACACATATATATATATATATATACATTATATATATATTTATATAATTTATATACATATATATATGTATATATATATATATATATATATATATATATATATATATATATATATATATATATATATATTTACACACACATTTGGTGGTCCTTCGAAGTGCTTTGTAATCCGACACTGGATATAAGAAGATCCTTTTCAAAGTCCATAGTTAAACGTTATACTAATGACATACCATAAAAGTTTAACTGAAAGAGAAGTAAAAAATCCCCTTCTGCTTAATAATAAAACCTCTCCTTCTACTTAATTGTATAAATAAAAAAAATAATGACACATTCGTAACAAAAGTAACTAGAGGGGCACTCAGTAGAGCGCAGATCTCCGCCGCGGCAGCTTGTTTCTCGACCTTCTGCTTGACCTTGACCTAGACCCTTGACCTTAACATGTATTAATTGGCGTGGATTTTCATACACCCAAATATGAACAAAGATTGAAGTCTCTGTGACAACGATGTCCAAACTTATGGCTGATTACGTGAATTAGACATTTCTCTTGACCGTGACCTTGACCTTTGACTTTAACCTTCCAAAATTTAATCATGTTTAGCTTTTTACATAACGGTTAATCCCTGCAAGCTACATTACTATACGATTAACATAGGCGCCAGGAAGTTGTTCACAAAGAAACACTCACACACACACAAACAAACAAAAGGACAAACAAGGAGTGAGATATAACCTCCTACCAACTTCGTTGGCGGAAGTAATTATAAACACTTTTATTACAGCATTAGGCATTTATTTGTCCAATTTCCCATTGGAGATCACTAAACTGGAAGAGGGATATTATATACATTATTGGGGCGGGCATTATTTATTCATGTACGTGTAATTACGCATACAATAAATGTTATTGCCATTTTCGGCTATTATTTATAGAAGAGTAAATTTTGATTTGATTACTGTGGTATTTGGGAATTCTGTTACATGAAAACTAGTGAGAGACCGAAATTAAAATGCAATTATATTGTAAGCAATTAAAATTTAGTATTAAAATAAAAGGATATAATTCTAAAGGACTTTATATAATTAGTAAATGATCCAAAAGTACATCCTTAAGTTTAAAAAAAAAAAAAAAAAAAAAGTAGAGAATACGGATATTATGAAAGAACTTTCTTTTAAATTATTTCATCTTCTCTCAACGCTTTTCTTTCCTGCAGTATTATTTGTTTTACAATGAAATACTTTTGTTTTATGAAATACTTCAGTATTGTCATTTTCTTATTAAATACTGTATTTCGAAATTATATTAGTAATGTTTGAATATTTATTAACCCTTTTGCCTTAACTGTTATAAGAAAATGGAGTCTCAAATATACACAAGGGAATTATATTGAAATATTTCTATTTCTCTTAACCATTTTACACCAATTGATTAGACAAATGTGAAAATCTCACATTAAACGTAGGTTTTTGTAATTTATAATCAAAGAAAGTCGGAATAAAAGTTGATATTTTTTGTGTCGGGTGTTACTTTATTATATTTACTGCTGAGGCTTAGGAAACGATTCACGAGTCAAACCGGACCTATTCGTGAAAAAGGTCTTAATGTTTTGGTGTTCAAATGCGTACCTCGGTAAAAATATGCATTAATATCAGTATTGGGTCAAAAACAATGTAAACTTAAGTATAAATTGGTAGGTAATGTGTTCATGCAGAAATCTGTTACAATTCCTCTGTAATATGTTCATGCTGAAATCTGTCACCATGCCTCTGCAATGAGGTCATGCAGAAATCTGGCACCATTTCCCTGTAATTTGTTCATGCTGAAATCTATCACCATTCCCCTGCAATGTGTTCATGCAGAAATCTGTTACAATTCCTCTGTAATATGTACATGCAGAAATTTGTTACCATTCCCATGCAATGAGGTCATGCAGAAATCTCTCACCATGCCCCTGCAATGAGGTCATGCAGAAATCTGTCACCAGTCCCCTGCAATGAGGTCATGCAGAGATTTGTCACCATGCCCTTGCAATGAGGTCATGCAGAAATCTGTCCCCATTCCCCTGCAATTAGTTCATGCAGAAATCTGTCACCATTCCCGTGCAATGTGTTCCTGCAGAAATCTGTTACAATTCCTCTGTAATATGTTTATGCAGAAATCTGTCACCATTCCCCTGCAATGAGGTCATGCAGATATCTGTCACCATTCCCCTGCAATGTGTTCATGCAGAAATCTGTTACAGTTCCTCTGTAATATGTACATGCAGAAATTTGTCGCCATTCCCTGCAATGAGCTCATGCAGAAATCTGTGACGGTTCCTCTGTAATATGTACATGCAGAAATCTGTCACCATTCCCCTGCAATGAGGTCATGCAGAAATCTGTCCCCATTCCCGTGCAATGAGGTCATGCAGAAATCTGTCACAATTCCACTGATATGGGTTCATGCAGAAATCTGTTACAATTCCTCTGTAATATGTTCATACAGAAATCTGTCACCATTCTCCTGCAATGAGGTCATGTAGAAATCTGTCCCCATTCCCCTGCAATGTGTTCATGCAGAAATCTGTCACCAGTCCCCTGCAATGAGGTCATGCAAAAATCTGTCTCCATTCCCGTGCAATGAGGTCATGCAGAAATCTGTCCCCATTCCCGTGCAATGAGGTCATGCAGATATCTGTCACCATTCCACTGCAATGTGTTCATGCAGAAATCTGTTACAATTCCTCTGTAATATGTTCATGTTCATACAGAAATCTTTCCCCATTCCCCTCCAATAAGGTCATGCAGAAATCTGTCACCAGTTCCCAGCAATGAGGTCATGCAGAAATCTTTCATCATTCCCCTGCAATGAGGTCATGCAGAAATCTGTCCCTGTTCCCCTGCAATGATGTCATGCAGAAATCTGTCACCATTCCACTGCAATGTGTTCATGCAGAAATCTGTTACAATTCCTCTGTAATATGTCCATACAGAAATCTGTCACCATTCCCCTGCAATGAGGTCATGCAGAAATCTGTCACCATTCCCCAGCAATGAGGTCATGCATAAATATGTCACCATTACCCTGCAATGAGGTCATGCAGAAATCTGTCCCCATTCCACTACAATGTGTTCATTCAGAAATCTGTTATAATTTCTCTTTTATACGTTCATGCAGAAATCTGGCACCAGTCCCCTTCAATGATGTCATGCAGAAATTTGTCACCATTCCCCTGCAATGAGGTTATGTATAAATCTGTCACCATTTCCCTGCATTGAGGTCATGAATAAATCTGTCACCATTCCCCTGCAATAAGGTCATGCTGAAGCATGTCACCATTCCCCTGTAATTAGGTCATGCTATAGCATGTTACCATTCCCTACAATTAGGTCAGACTGGAATCTGTAACCATTCAATGCAATGAAGTCATGCAGAAATTTGTCCCCATTTCCCTGCAGTGAGGTCAAGCAGAAATCTGTCACAAGTCCTGTGGAATGTACTCATGCAGAAATCTATCATCATTCATCTGCCATCTGGTCGTGCAGTAATCTGTCACTATTACTGTGCATTGTGCTCATGCAGAATTCTATCACCATTCATCTGCCATCTGGTCGTCATGAAATCTGTCACTATTACTGTGCAATGCGCTCCTGCAGAAATCTATCCTCATTCATCTGCCATCTGGGCGTGCATAAATATACTGTGCAATGTGTTCATGCAGAAATCTATTTCCATTCATCTGCCATCTGGTCGTGCATAAATCTGTCATTATTTCAGTGCAATGCGCTCATGCAGATATCTGTTACCATTCATCTGCCATCTGGTCGTGCATAAATCTACTGTGCAATGTGCTCATGCAGAAATCTATCACCATTCATCTGTCATCTGGGCGTGCATAAATCTACTGTGCAATGTGTTCATGCAGAAATCTGTTACCATTCATCTGCCATCTGGGCGTGCATAAATCTACTGTGCAATGTGTTCATACAGAAATCTATTACCATTCATCTGCCATCTGGTCGTGCATAAATCTGTCATTATTTCAGTGCAATGCGCTCATGCAGAAATCTGTTACCATTCATCTGCCATTTGGTCGTGCAGAAATCTACTGTGCAGTGCGTTCATGCAGAAATCTATCACCATTCATCTGTCATCTGGTCGTGCAGAAATCTATCCCTATTCCTGTCCAATGTGCTCGTGAAAAAAGCTTTCACTGTTCCATTACGAACATATGCCTACGTACTCGTTTTCGTATTGAAAAATATATATTTTCTCTAAAAAACCTTTCACTATTGCAGTACGTATGCTTGGCTCTATATTCCCTTACATGAATCTACCATGTTCCCTTAGAGATATTCCCTAGTGTTGTGTCAGAAAAATACGTCACTATTTCCCGGTTCTGTTGTTTCATCCGATGTATGATAGACCATCAGTGGAGGGAACGCCCTGATTTATTCATTGACAACCTGTCACGTCTTCCATCTTCTCTGGATATGTTACCTCGAGATGTTTGTTATTCTTCTCGGCCATCAATCTTGTGTGCATTATTTATCCATCCTCAGATTATGAGAGAGAGAGAGAGAGAGAGAGAGAGAGAGAGAGAGAGAGAGAGAGAGAGAGAGAGAGAGAGAGAGAGAGAGAGAGAGAGAGAAAAAAAAATAAAATTCAATAGAAAAGTTACACTTTATTTATTCAAAATTTAATTATGATAGTTTCCTATTTTAGATTAAACTTACGTTAAAGCATAGGCCAGATTTTGCTTATATTGATGTTCAGTGGCTGAAATGGATTAATATAGAGCTCTTATATGTCAAGTGTTAATGGCCTGTTTCGTCATAATCTGACTGAAGTTAATTCATTTGCCACTCTGAAATTCAGTAAGGTTTTCGTATCCTTGTTGTGTTTTAAGTTAGTCATGCATAAAACTGCACTATAATTTGACAATGAATACTCTTCTGAAAAATACTATTGTGAAAAAATAGCTCTGCCTGGTTTTATTTTCCATTGAAGTATAGGTTTTATAAATTTTTTATTTTTTATTTTACGCCTCTACAATATTTACAACGTTTCCAGAAGGCTCAAATCACTGGTAGTTCTTTCCTTCAACAGCCTCTACAGTGTTTATAATACATTCAGAAGGCTAAATGATATGCATAGCAACCATAATAATGTACAATTATTTTGGTTTGAATGTTAACATGAGACCGGTCAATGCCTAGATATCGAAAATTAGTATTAATATTATCAGCGAAAAACAGAGTTGGCCATTCCCCTGAGCCCGAGAGGAACAAGGCAATTTCTTTATAGTATCTATGTGACGCAGTTCCAGTAGGCCCTGCTGCTGCCTACGATGCCTTAGATGACCGCGGAGGTAGCAGCAGTAGGGGATTCAGCATTATGAAGCTTCATCTGTGGTGGATAATGTGGGAGGGTGGGCTGTGGCACCCTAGCAGTACCAGCTGAACTCGGTTGAGTCCCTTGTTAGGCTGGGAGGAACGTAGAGAGTAGAGGTCCCCTTTTTTGTTTTTGTTTCATTTGTTGATGTCGGCTACCCCCCAAAATTGGGGGAAGTGCCTTGGTATATGTATGTATGTATCTCTGTGGATTGTAGGTAGACATGTCAGCCCGTCCCAAAGATGTTAATATTCTTCCATGTCAGCGAAAAACGGAATTGTCCACTCACCTGAGACCTGGAGGAACAAGGCAATGACTGTTTATAGTATCAATGGGGAATGTAGGGGGAGATGTCAGCTCGTCCTGAGGATGGTATTATTCTTCTTTACTTAAAATACGATTGATGATGTCTCACAGGATGTAGATACAGGAGAGGGGGTTCCCAGCCCCCTCGTCCCGTCCCTTTTAGTCGCCTCTTACGACACGCAGGGATAACGTTGGAGCTATTCTAATTTTTATATGCCCCCGCGGCCACAAGAGAATGGAAAATGGCTGTCTGCTAAAGAAGGTGATGAATGCAAGAGTTGATAGGAGAAGTACAAGAGGAAGGCCAAGGTTTGGGTGGATGGATGGAGTTAAGAAAGCTCTGGGTGATAGGAGCGTGCTAGAAATAGGAATGAATGGCGAGCGATTGTGACACAGTTCTGGTAGGCCCTGCTGCTGCCTCCGATGCCTTAGATGACCGCGGAAGTAGCAGCAGTAGGGGATTCAGCATTATGAAGCTTCATCTGTGGTGGATAATGTGGGAGGGTGGGCTGTGGCACCCTAGCAGTACCAGCTGAACTCGGTTGAGTCCCTTGTCAGGCTGGAGGAACGTAGAGAGTAGAGGTCCCCTTTTTTTGTTTTGTTTCATTGTTGATGTCGGCTACCCCCCAAAATTGGGGGAAGTGCCTTGGTATATGTATGTATGTATGTACGATTGATGATAACATTTCCAATTGTGCCGATTACATCCCACGCATAGATTCATAATTTTACTACTCTTATTCCAGTGGAAATATTAATTTATATTTTCATGGAAGAAAGGGATTGCAACATTTTGTTAATTATTAAAAAGTATTTTTCTTAAATTTGTAGTTTTAATTCC
>NC_090731.1:166875489-166877989 GCF_036898095.1 Palaemon carinicauda | reverse complement strand
AGACATCTGTCCACCTCTTGGTTAGAGATCCTTGCTGGCATTGTTTCGACTCGGAGGCATAGGGTCGAATCCTTGCTCAGCCAGAAGCCTTTATCATGATTGAATTTCCAGTGGATATACATTCCCAAAGGGAGAATTCGGTATTAAATGCCATTATAGTTTGTATTACACACACACACACACACACACACACACTCACTCACTCACTCACTCACTCACTCACTCACTCACATATATACATATATATATATATATATATATATATATATATATATATATATATATATATACATATATATATATATATATATATATATATATATATATATATATATATATACATATATATACATATGTGTACATGTATAGATAAATAGATAGATAACTAGACATATATATATTTCACACGTGTTCTTTAGTTATAATTAATTTCGATAATTTCCATAACTTTTATTTCACTGATGATTCTATTTTCCATCTTCAAAGATATGTGTCGAGTATTAAAACACGATATTCGTTTGAAGTCGGATTATTCGTAATAGCATTAGTAATTGAATATGCCTCTCTGAGCTTGGATCATATTCTTCAGAATATTGTCAGGGATAATGTATACTTTTACATTAAGAATGTCATTTTGGAAGTATAGGAAGACCGATGTAAATAACGCAGAAATATGTCATTTTGGAAGTATAGGAAGACCGATGTAAATAACGGAGAAATATGTCATTTTGGAAGTATAGGAAGACCGATGTAAATAACGCAGAAATATAATGTCATTTTGGAAGTATAGGAAGACCGATTTAAATAGCGCAGAAATATTATGTCATTTTGGAAGTATAGGAAGACTGATGTAAATAACGCAGAAATATGTCACTTTGGAAGTATAGGAAGACCGATGTAAATAACGCAGAAATATGTCACTTTGGAAGTATAGGAAAACCGATGTAAATAACTGAGAAATATGTCATTTTGGAAGTATAGGAAGACCGATGTAAATAACGCAGAAATATGTCATTTTGGAAGTATAGGAAGACCGATGTAAATAACGGAGAAATATGTCATTTTGGAAGTATAGGAAGACCGATGTAAATAACGCAGAAATATTATGTCATTTTGGAAGTATAGGAAGACTGATGTAAATAACGCAGAAATATGTCACTTTGGAAGTATAGGAAGACCGATGTAAATAACGCAGAAATATGTCACTTTGGAAGTATAGGAAGACCGATGTAAATAACGGAGAAATATGTCATTTTGGAAGTATAGGAAGACCGATGTAAATAACGCAGAAATATTATGTCATTTTGGAAGTATAGGAAGACCGATTTAAATAGCGCAGAAATATTATGTCATTTTGGAAGTATAGGAAGACCGATGTAAATAAAGCAGAAATATGTTATTTTGGAAGTATGGGAAGACCGATGTAAATAACGCAGAAGTATGTCATTTTGAAAGTATAGAAAGAATGATGTAAATAACGCAGAAATATGTCATTTTGGAAGTATAGGAAGACCGATGTAAACAACGCAGAATTGTGTCATTTTGGAAGTATAGGAAGACCGATGTAAATAACGCAGAGATACTATGTCATTTTGGAAGTATAGGAAGACCGATGTAAATAACGCAGAGATACTATGTCATTTTGGAAGTATAGGAAGACCGATGTAAATAACGCAGAGATACTATGTCATTTTGGAAGTATAGGAAGACCGATGTAAATAACGCAGAGATACTATGTCATTTTGGAAGTATAGGAAGACCGATGTAAATAACGCAGAAATATTAAACCAGCCTCAGGTGAACCAGAGACTTAACTCTGTCATTTTTTGAATTATGAAATGGATTTGGCTCGTTGGTTAATCCGCTTATTATTATTATTATTATTGTTATTATTATTATTATTATTATTATTATTATTATTATTATTATTATCTCTCAATGAGAAGAAATAGTTCAAGAATAATTTGAGGAATTTACCAAACTTGCCATGAAAACTTGAAAAGCCAAATCATTTCTCTCTCTCTCTCTCAATAACATAAAGTAGTTCAAGAATTAATATGGGGAATTTGACAATCATGCCATGACAATTTAAAGAGGCAATTCATCTCTCTCTCTCTCTCTCTCTCTCTCTCTCTCTCTCTCTCTCTCTCTCTCTCTCTCTCTCTCTCTCTATATATATATATATATATATATATATATATATATATATGTATGTATAGCTGCGTAGAAATCACAATAAACGTATATCCGTCTGCAATATCATTCGGGAAAAGGGGACCAGTACAATGAATAATGTCTGTCGGGATAAATGCATAATAACCTATTCCCCAACTGACCCTTTTCATTTTTCAGTTATTCATCGGAGTTCGGAGTTTGTAGAACCAATTTCCTCGTTTCATCAGACCTTGTTGTGAAGATTAATGGCAATAAATAATAATAATAGAAAAAGCCTTAATTCTTATTTATTAACTGAAGGATATGTAAAATAGTTTTAGATAAT
>NC_090731.1:166865489-166870489 GCF_036898095.1 Palaemon carinicauda | reverse complement strand
TCCGCCTAAGAATTCTGCCTGCTAAGGAAAACGGCCTATAAACGCTGTATTATCGAAAACCATCATGTTAACATCCGCCAAATTAAACCAAATATAATCATAACTTCTAGGTTTTTTTATGTTAGTTTTAGTTCAAAATACAACACAGATCAACAGATATAAAAACATAAACTTCATATTATAAATATAAAAAATGTTTATATGCCAAAAAAAATATGTTTTTAACCTTACCAACTTTGCTGAAATATTTTCCGCTCCAGACAGAGTAAAGCAGAAATCGGAAATCCCTACGTAGATTTATTTTTCCTTCATTACCCCCATAATTCTGTACTTTGGCAACACTGCTCCCAAGGTACACTTAAAATTTTGCATTTAAAAAAAAAAAAAAAAAAAAAAAAACGCTAAATGTCTGGCAACATTTATTCCAGGATTTTTACCGTTTTAAAAACGAATATATTGACGTAAATGAGTGGTATTACGGTTACCAACCCGTAAAAGATATTAAAGTTGGGTAAAATTACGGTCATATGTATTTTACTGAAATACGGCTTAGAACAGTATATTTTTACTGAGAAATCGCGATTAAAATTACGATTTTTTCCTAACAGTGTAGGTTAATTTTTCCGTCACTACCCCAATAATTCTGTACTTTGGCAACACTGCTCCCAAGGTAGATTAATATTCGTCTGGCCTTCGACAAATTTTCTTTTAACTTCTGATAAGATTAAAACTAGAGGCGGAGGGAAAGAACGATTCTATTAAGAATCCGTTAACACTATTAGCGAGAGGTTCATCTTGGAGGAAATGCAATTTCAAGAGAAAGTGTAGAAGATGAGGGAAAGTTGATCTAAATTAATGTAATCCAATTAAAAGGATAAAAAAGGGTTTTTAGAAGAGCCAATCAGGCGTGAACATTGAGGAATATGTTCGTCAGTTTGTTTGTTCTTTTTTGGTATTTTATTTTCCTAGAGTAATCGTAGATATTTTGAACTTATAGCGGAATGATAATGTGGAGTTGAGGAGTGAAAATTAATGGTTATCATTAGATTTCTCAGAATAAGAATTATTTTTTATCCTCATAATATATGACGAAACTTCCACAGAAACATACACTAACGCTTTTAAGTGAAACATATTGATGTATGTTTCACTTAAAAGCGTTAGTGTATGTTTCTGTGGAAGTTTCGTCATATATTATGAGGAAACATACACTAACGCTTTTAAGTGAAACATACATCAATATGCATGAGTACACACACACATATTTATGTATATATATATATATATATATATATATATATATATATATATTATACAGTATATATATATATATATATATATACAGTATATATATATATATATATATATATATATATATATATATATACTGTATATATATATATATATATATATATATATATATATATATACTGTGTATATATATATATGTATATATATATATATATATATATATATATATATATATATATATATATACTGTATATATATATATACTGTATATATATATATATATATATATATATATTTATATATATATATATATATATATATATGTGTGTGTGTGTGTGTGTGTTTATGTGTGCATACGTGTGTGCGCGCGTGTGTGTATGTCTCTCTAATGAATAGGACAAAATGAATCGAACGAAATACAAATCAATCTTACCTAAACAAAGTTATCACCAATACAAATAATCTCCCCCAGAAAGCAATTACCATATCTCCATCCAAGACATTTCTCGGCCATTTAACATTTACTACGAAAAAGAGTAAAAACATTCACAAGAATAAACATATCTATGAGAATGTTTATACTGTTAACAAAGTAACGTTGGCCTGATTAAGAACCAGCGTCTAAGCTGCTGCAAACACGTCTCGTATCGTAATGCATACAAATGAGCTGCGCTTCCTTTTATGGTATATGTTATGTTCTAGATTAAGTTCAATGGCCCTCCTTTTCGCCATCATATTTATATATATCCCCTAAGCGATTTCTCAACTCGGGGAGTAAGTTAAAAGGCATTTTACTTGATTGCTTGGAGAATTCTGGGGGTGGTTTTTTTGTGGGGGAAGGGGGAGTGGGTGTCTATGTACGTATGGTGTTTTTTTGGGCGAGAGGGGGTGTCTTTGTACCGAGGGTGTTTTTTGTGGGGAAGGAGGAAGGGGTGGCTGTACCTAGGTTTTTTTTTCGGGGGGGGAGGGGAGGTGTCTATGTAACGAGGGGTTTTTTTTTTTGTGGGAGCGGGTGGGGTGTCTATGTACCGAGGGTGTTTTTGTGGGGAGGGAGAGGGGGTGTCTGTACCAAGGGTGTATTGGGGGGAGGGTGATGGGTGTTTGTAACGAGGGTGTTTTTTGGGGGGAGGGACGGGGTGTCTATGTACCGAGGGTATTTTTTTAAGGTGGGAGGAGTGGGTGTGTAAGTACCGAGGGTGTATTTTGGGGATGGGGGAGGGTCGTCTATGTACTGAGGATTTTTCTGAGGCTAGGGGGAGGGTTTGTGTACGCATCAAGGGTGTTTGGAGGGAAGGGGAAGTCTATGAACCGAGGGTGTTTTCGGGAGGGAGAGGGAGGAGTGTCTATTTACCGAGGGTGTTTCTTTGGAGGGAGAGGGAGGGGTGTCTATGTACCGAAGATGTTTTGGGGGCGGGAGGGGGGAGGGGTGTGTATGTACCAAGGGTCTGTGTGTTTTTTTTTTCTTTTTTGGGGGGGGGGGTTTCAGGGGCGACCGTCTATTGAGCGAATGAAGTAAAAAATATTAAAAGTTGCAAGGTTCAATTTCCCTGCATATCTCATTATTTATTTTCTCACTTTCTTATACTTTAAAGCATCATTTCTTTCTTAATATCCTTGAGCAGCACCCGGGTTTTTTCTCCATTCGATAATTACTCTTTGGATTTTCCAAAGAGAAATTCGTCTCTGTTTTTGCGTTCCTGAAATCTTTTTATGATTAAGAATCCCTTTCATATAAAGATGATATTAATTATAAAATATCGAATGGAAAATGAACTAATCACCTGTTTGGTTTAATTAATTTTCACTCAATCCTTTCATTTTTACTTCGCCAACGCAGTTGCAAGGTTTGTTTTACCCCCCGTTTGTGTATTTAATTACTTGTTTGTGAACAGCTACTTGGCCCAATTTTAATCGTAGAGTAATGAAACTTGCAGGGATTAACTGTTATGTAAAAAGATGGAATTATTTAATTTTGGGAGGTTAAAGGTCAAGGTCACGATCAAGCAAAATATCCAATTCACGTAACCAGCCATAATTTGGACATCGATGTCACATATTTGGGTGTATGGAAATCCACCGCCAATTAATACATGTTAAGGTCAAGGTCGAGAAATAAGCTACCCGCGACGGAGGTCTGCGCTCTACCTGAGTGTCCCTCTAAATTCTACTTTTCTTACCCCTTATTAGTGACGCCAGATGATTTACATCAAATTGATCAATGAATCCCTCAAATCTTCGACAAATTACAAAAAATATTCTAAAAGACTGAAGAATTATAAATAGTGGTTGATAAGTAAGATTATTTCCAAATCTTTAAATTATACAATTAACAAGTCATATCATATGAATTTTGATGTCAAATGGCTGATTTAGCAACTCAAAACAGTGTTGAATAATCTATATCTAATCAAGAAAATCATATATATTTCTGTTGATTTAACTAAAGAAATACCATTATCTCACTTCCCTATACCGTTACCCTCACTTGCCATCTCACAATTGATTCTTTATTCCAAATCTGAGTATTTCAAGGAATAGATTTCCTAAACTTTAAAAAAACCTAAAACTTCCTTTTAATCGATTACATGCCCTGATTTATATTTCGTGTTTTTGCACTATTTGTGGTTTGGTTAATAGATACCTTTTTTTTTTTCAGGGATAAGAGCGCCATCACTTATGAAGTCCCGAGACACTGAGGTATGTGTACGTGTGCGTATTTGCGTAAATGCGTAGTTACCCTTGAACTACTTTCGTGTGATTTACCCTTACTTCTTTGTTTGATGATTAGTTCATGTTCGACTTTTCTTTGTTTGTTAAGAGATTATTCTCACGTCAGTAATGATTCCAGTGCCCATTGTCTTCATAGCATTGATTTAACATTATTGCTTCTTCATTCTACATTGTAAGATTTGTAATTGCAAGCCTTTGTGTTGTTCAGGTAAATATATGCATATTTATACATATACATATACTGTATATATATATATATATATATATATATATATTATTATTTATTTATTTATTTATATATATTTATATATGTATATATATATATATATATATATATGTATATATATATATATATATATATATCCAACTAAGCCACATATTTTTGATACATTAATGTCTGGATTCTCTTAACGACCTCGGGATCAGAGCCCCAGGCGAAATCACAGAAAGGCAAGAGTTTGTGACCGGCCAAGAGTCGAACCATGGTCCGGCAAACTTGTATAGACAGTGACTTACCACTTGGCCAAGTGGTAAGTCACTGTATATCCAAGTTTGCCAGATCAGGGTTCGACTCCCGGCCGGTCACAAGCTCTCTTGTCTTTCTGTGATTTCGCCTGGGGCACTGATCCCGAGGTCGTTAAGAGAATCCAGACATTAATGTATCAAAAACATATGGCTTATTTGAACATGAAAAAACACATCTAAATGTGCAAAATTTAACACACACACACATATATATATATATATATATATGTATATACACATATAGTGTATATATACCTATATATATAATTATATATATATATATATATATATATATCTGTAATGGCAAACCAAAGTGCTGTTCATGCACACACACATTCTATATATATATATATATATATATTTGAATACCCAGTGGTATAGGGTAAAACATTTATTTACTCACCACATTAAGGTCCACTTGCATGATTGACGTATCCTAAGATGGTCCTCGTTTCGTCTCCCCCTACCACGAACCTATGGAACTCCCTCTCAGG
>NC_090731.1:166836366-166848866 GCF_036898095.1 Palaemon carinicauda | reverse complement strand
ACGTCATTTTTTACGGGTGGCGTACACTAGATACATATTTCATTCCTATGAAGTTCTCTACCGTGAAGTTAACATGTAGGAGGCCTACGGTTGGGGGTGGGGGGGCGTCGATTGTGGAGTGTTTGGGGCTGGTGGGGGCGCCTGTTAGTTGTAGTCCTGAGGAAGATATCCTAGGGGAAATCAGACGTTCCTTATCTCTCACGTTCCGCTGCCCGGAAGGATCCTTTAGGATGGCCGGATCGGCGTTTCGAGGGAAAAAAGAAATTAGGACTCTTTTTTTATTAGGGTGGGATGTTTTTAAAATGGTATGGCGGTAGAAGTAGGAGTTTATTTATCTTGAGTGTATTGTTAAGAGCCCCCCTGACACTTGCGCGCATTTTTGCCACGCACTGGCACGCATTGATGCGCGCCAGTGCGTGCCACTTTTTGGCACGCACTGGTGTTTTTCGCGCACTGTTCACGACCAGTTCACTCCAGTTCGCGCATCGTTCACGCGACGTTCACGCGATGGCACGAATTGGCACGCGTAGTTCGCGCATCGTTCACGACACGTTCACACGAGTTTACTCATCATTCCGCATCGTTTCCGCATTGGTCACGCCAGTTCACGCCAGTTCACGAATTGGCCACTCCATATAAAAACGGGGCTTCTCCAACCCGAGGACATTCTTGGATTGGGTTCGGAAGAGACCAACAATGCTTTCTGTCAGAGACACCATTGCATTGAGGAGAAGAAACGTATCTTTTTCGTTTGTATTTTTTGTTGCCCTTTATTTTAGTTTCAATAAAAAAGCATTTGATTTACATATAAATAGCAGACATGAAATATGTACAAGTATTAAGAAAGCATTTTATTTTAACATTAAAAGCAGCAAACATGAAAAGTTTTTAGGCTGTTGATTTTAAGGTAATAGAGAAAAAAAGTGTGTTGAAATAAGAAATCATTTTATTCTTACATTAAAACTGCAAACAGAAAAAATTTGTTTTGCCCTTCATTTTAAGGTAATAAAGAAGAATAAGTATGTTGATGAAATAAAACATCATTTTATTTTTACATTCAAACAGCAAACTTAAAAATTTCTTGGGTTTATTTTTCAGTTCATTTTTATTCAAAACAAAAGTTTTGGGTCTTGATTGGTAATAGAGGAAAATAAGTGTGTGCATGAAATAAGACATCATTTTATATTTACATTCAAACAGCAAATATAAACAATTATTAGGTTTATTTTTCTTTCCTTTTCATTAATTTTTTCGTTTCCTTTTTGTTTCTCTTCATTATAAAGTTATAAAAATAGTTTGAAATAAGATATAATTTTTTTTTTCACATTAAAACAGCAAATATAAAAATTTATTAGGTTTATTTTTCTTTCCTTTTCATTAATTTTTTCGTTTCCTTTTTGTTTCTCTTCATTATAAAGTTATAAAAATAGTTTGAAATAAGATATAATTTTTTTTTCACATTAAAACAGCAAATATGAAAATTTATTAGGCTTATTTTTCTTTCCTTTTCATTAATTTTTTCGTTTCCTTTTTGTTTCTCTTCATTATAAAGTTATAGAAATAGTTTGAATTTTTAAGATATAATTTTGTTTCACATTAAAACAGCAAATATAAAAATTTATTAGGTTTATTTTTCTTTCCTCTTTATTAATTTTTTCGTTTCCTTTTTGTTTCTCTTCATTATAAAGTTGTAGAAAATAGTTTGAAATAAGATATCATTTTTTTTTCACATTAAAACAGCAAATTTAAAAAATTTACTAGGTTTATTTTTCTTTCCTTTTCATTAATATTTTCGTTTCCTTTTTGTTTCTCTTCATTATAAAGTTCACGCCACTTCCCGCATCGTTCACCTCCAGTTCACTCCAGTTCACGCCAGTTCCCTCACTGTTCACTCCAGTTCACTCCAGTTGGCGCATCGTTCACGGCCATTTAGTGCGTGCCAATGCGTGCCACAAAAGCCCCCCTGACACTTGCACGCATTCGTGGCACGCACTGGCACGCATTGATGCGCGAACTCGCAGGTGAACGAGCCGTGAAAATGTCGTGAACAGTGCGGAAACTCGCGTGCCAGAGCGTACCAATGCGTGCCATGCGGGCCCAAAACTTTGAAATGTTTAAAGTTTGTGGCACGCATTGGCACGCACTAAATGGCCGTGAACGATGCGCCAACTGGAGTGAACTGGAGTGAACAGTGAGGGAACTGGCGTGAACTGGAGTGAACTGGAGGTGAACGATGCGGGAAGTGGCGTGAACTTTATAATGAAGAGAAACAAAAAGGAAACGAAAATATTAATGAAAAGGAAAAGAAAAATAAACCTAGTAAATTTTTATATTTGCTGTTTTAATGTGAAAAAAAAATGATATCTTATTTCAAACTATTTCTATAACTTTATAATGAAGAGAAACAAAAAGGAAACGAAAAAATTAATGAAAAGGAAAGAAAAATAAACCTAATAAATTTTTATATTTGCTGTTTTAATGTGAAACAAAATTATATCTTAAAAATTCAAACTATTTCTATAACTTATAATGAAGAGAAACAAAAAGGAAACGAAAAAATTAATGAAAAGGAAAGAAAAATAAGCCTAATAAATTTTCATATTTGCTGTTTTAATGTGAAAAAAAATTATATCTTATTTCAAACTATTTTTATAACTTATAATGAAGAGAAACAAAAAGGAAACGAAAAAATTAATGAAAAGGAAAGAAAAATAAACCTAATAAATTTTTATATTTGCTGTTTTAATGTGAAAAAAAAATTATATCTTATTTCAAACTATTTTTATAACTTTATAATGAAGAGAAACAAAAGGGAAACGAAAAAATTAATGAAAAGGAAAGAAAAATAAACCTAATAAATTTTCATATTTGCTGTTTGAATGTAAAAATAAAATGATGTCTTATTTCAAACTATTTCTATAACTTTATAATGAAGAGAAACAAAAAGGAAACGAAAAAATTAATGAAAAGGAAAGAAAAATAAACCTAATAATTGTTTATATTTGCTGTTTGAATGTAAATATAAAATGATGTCTTATTTCATGCACACACTTATTTTCCTCTATTACCAATCAAGACCCAAAACTTTTGTTTTGAATAAAAATGAACTGAAAAATAAACCCAAGAAATTTTTAAGTTTGCTGTTTGAATGTAAAAATAAAATGATGTTTTATTTCATCAACATACTTATTCTTCTTTATTACCTTAAAATGAAGGGCAAAACAAATTTTTTCTGTTTTCAGTTTTAATGTAAAAATAAAATGATTTCTTATTTCAACACACTTTTTTCTCTATTACCTTAAAATCAACAGCCTAAAAACTTTTCATGTTTGCTGCTTTTAATGTTAAAATAAAATGCTTTCTTAATACTTGTACATATTTCATGTCTGCTATTTATATGTAAATCAAATGCTTTTTTATTGAAACTAAAATAAAGGGCAACAAAAAATACAAACGAAAAAGATACGTTTCTTCTCCTCAATGCAATGGTGTCTCTGACAGAAAGCATTGTTGTCTCTTCCGAACCCAATCCAAGAATGTCCTCGGGTTGGAGAAGCCCTCGTTTTTTATATGGAGTGGCCAATTCGTGAACTGGCGTGAACTGGCGTGACCAATGCGGAAACGATGCGGAATGATGAGTGAACTCGCGTGAACGTGTCGTGAACGATGCGCGAACTACGCGTGCCAATTCGTGCCATCTGCGTGAACGTCGCGTGAACGATGCGCGAACTGGAGTGAACTGGTCGTGAACAGTGCGCGAAAAACACCAGTGCGTGCCAAAAAGTGGCACGCACTGGCGCGCATCAATGCGTGCCAGTGCGTGGCAAAAATGCGCGCAAGTGTCAGGGGGGCTAAACTTTAAACATTTCAAAGTTTTGGGCCCGCATGGCACGCATTGGTACGCTCTGGCACGCGAGTTTCCGCACTGTTCACGACATTTTCACGGCTCGTTCACGCGAGTTCGCGCATCAATGCGTGCCAGTGCGTGCCACGAATGCGTGCAAGTGTCAGGGGGGCTTTAGTTGGGTCTATTGTAACGTATTCCCCCCATCCCTCTCTCTCTCTCTCTCTCTCTCTCTCTCTCTCTCTCTCTCTCTCTCTCTCTCTCTCAACAAGATGAAATAGTTCAAGAATTAATATGTGGAATTTAACAATCTTGCCAAGAGAATTTGAAGAGGAAATTTCTCTCTCTCTCTCTCTCTCTCTCTCTCTCTCTCTCTCTCTCTCTCTGAAAAGCATATATGAAATACTTTTGAGGGGTTCGTGCATATACAGTATGTCTATATATGTATATATATATATATATATATATATTATATATATATATATGTATATATATAATTATATATATATTTATATATTATATATATATATATATATATATATATATATATATTATATATATATATATATATTATAATACTTATATACATACATTATTATATGTATATATATAAATATGTATATATATATCTATCTATCTATCTATCTATCTATCTATATATATATATATATATATATATATATATATATATATGTATATGTGTGTGTGTGTGTGTGTGTATTTATATGCGCGTGTGTGTGTGTTAATATATCAACAAAGTTAAAATGACAAAATATCCCTGAGAAGCACCAAATATGATGTAAAGTTTTACCTCGAACAAAGTCAATAAAAAGGCAGAGATTATTTATTTGGAAAAAAATACTAGGAAATTTGTGTAGCAAAGTTCTTTTGTTATATTTCACCCCAAAAAAAAAAATAAATAAATAAAAAAAAAAAAATATCCATTTATCTGAGCATTTGAAATCCGCAAATATTCTGACTAAAAGCCAGATTTGAGTTGATGATTTTCAAATACAAATTAGCACATTTATTCGTTATTTTTTGTTTATGGTTTTATTTTATATCTAATCATTGTTGCGAAGGACAAAAAAAATGTAATATGAAATATAATGAGGAGTTATATACAATATATATATATATATATATTATATATATATATATATATATATATACATATATGTATATAAATATCAATTTCTATGTATTCAAATATATATATATATATATATATATATATATATATATATATATATATATATATATATATATTTGAATACATAGAAATTTGATATTCATATACATGGATACATAGAAATTAGTATTCAAATACATAGAAATGAATGTTTATGTACATTGAATACATAGAAATTAATGTTTTTATACAGTGATTAAATAGAAATTAATGATTATATACATTGAATACATAGAAATTAATGTTTATATACATTGAATATACAGGAAATAACATTTTTTATACATTGAAACATGTATTAATGTTTCTATACATTGAATACATAGGAATTAATGTTTATATACATTAAATATATGGGAATTGATATTTATATACATTGAATAATAGGAATTAATGTTTCTATACAGTGAATATATAGAAATTAATGATTATATACATTGAATACATAGAAATTAATGTTTATATACATCGAATACATAGAAATTATATTTACAACCTGAAGCTCTAAAATATAAGAAACTCTTGCAATGTTGCATTATTTTTTGCCCATTCATTAAGCTTTCTATTCCAAATTTATTTATTTACTTATTTATTTATCTTTAATTGCAAGAATGGGACAACGAATATTAGTAATTCTTAGATTGACTTAATATTCAGTTAATATTTCTATGATTTCGTTCTTTTTATCTGCCAGCAGTCTTTTACCACATAAATATATATTTTTTAATATTACAAGCCTGACTAAACAACCCCTTCGTATTTTAGAACACAAACGAAATAAAGAATCTTCAATGATATATGATGATACTCTGATTAGTGTTCTCTAATCACTGGAAGATTAGTATGAAATTTAATGATCTAGAAATCTTATAGCACATAAATCTTTTTTTTTTTAATCATCAAAAGCATGAATAGATAAGCCCTACGTATGGTAGAAAACAAACAAAGTAATGAATCTTCAATTCCTTATAATAATAATGATCTACACTTAAAAATCTGCGTTAAAAAAAAAAAAATCCTGGCATAAATGTTGCCAGACAATTACAGTTTAAAAAACGGATATATTGACGGTAATGGAGTGATATTACGGTCACCAACCCGTTAAAGATAATACCAAAGCAGGGTAAAATTACAGTCGCCTTTATTTTACTGAAATACGGCTGAAAACAGTATGTTTTTACGGAGATTTTCCGATTACAATTACGGTTTTTTTTTTAACTGGGTATAATTAGTATCCTCTTCCGATAATTTAAGGCATACCCGTATCGCCACTCGTATCGCTCAACGAAGTTAGTTTCTCCCAAGCAGTGTTGCCACTGGATCCGCCTAAGAATTCCGCCTGGTAAGGAAAACGGCATATAAATGTTGTAGTACCGAAAACCATCAAAACATCCGCCAAATTAAACGAAATATTATCATAATTTCTATACTTTGTGTTAGTTTTTGTTCAAAATACAATATAGATCAACAGATATAAAAACATAAACTTCATGTTATAAATATAAAACAGATTTATATGCCAAAAAAAAAATATGTTTTTAACCTTACCAACTATGCTGAAATGTTTTCCGCTCCAGACAAAGTAAAGCAGAAATCGGAAATCCCTACGTAGATTGATTTTTCCTTCATTACCCCCATAATTCTGTACTTTGGCAACACTGCTCCCAAGGTACACTTAGAATTTTGCATAAAGAAAAAAAAAACGCTTAATGTCTGGCAACATTTATTCCAGGATTTGTACCGTTTTAATAACGGATATATTGACGTAAATGACTGGTATTACGGTCACCAACCCGTAAAAGATAATAAAGTTAGATAGAATTACGGTCATATGTATTTTACTGAAATACGGATTAGAACAGTATATTTTTACTGAGAATTCGCGATTAAAATTACGATTTTTTTTCTAACAGTGTAGGTTTATTTTTCCGTCACTACCCCAATAATTCTGTACTTTGGCAACACTGCTCCCAAGGTAGATTAATATTCGTCTGGCCTTCGACAAATTTTCTTTTAACTTCTGATAAGATTAAAACTAGAGGCGGAGGGAAAGAACGATTCTATTAAGAATCCGTTAACACTATTAGCGAGAGGTTCATCTTGGAGAAAATGCAATTTCAAAAGAAAGTGTAGAAGATGAGGGAAAGTTGATCTAAATTAATGTAATCCAATTAAAAGGATAAAAAGGGTTTTTTTTATAGAAGAGCCAATCAGGTGTGAACATTAAGGGATATGTTCGTCAGTTCGTTTGCTCTTTTTAGGTATGTTTTTTTCCTAGAAGAATCGTTGATATTTTAAACTCATAGCGGAAAGATAATGGTGGAGTTGAGATGTGAAAATTAATGGTTATCATTAGATTTCTTAGAATGAAAATTATTTGGTAAGGAAAAACACATTTTCTATCCTCATAATATATGACGAAACTTCCACAGAAACATACACTAACGCTTTTAAGTGGAACATACATCAATATGCATGCGTACACACACACATACACACACACACATATATATATATATATATATATATATATATATATATATTTATATATATATGTGTGTGTGTGTATGTGTGCATACGTGCGTTCGCGTGTGTGTTTATGTCTCTCTGAAGAATAGGACAAAAAAAATCGAACGCTATACAAATCAATCTTACCTAAACAAAGTTATAACTAATGCAAAAAATTTCCCCAGAAAGCAATTACCATCTCTTCATCCAAGACATTTCTCGGCCATTTACTACGAAAAAGAGTGAAAACATTTACAAGAATAAACATATCCATGAGAATGTTTATACTGTTAACAAAGTAACGTTGGCCTGATTAAGAACCAGCGTCTAAGCTGCTGCAAACACGTCTCGTATCGTAATGCATACAAATGAGCTGCGCTTCCTTTTATGGTATATGTTATGTTCTAGATTAAGTTCAATGGCCCTCCTTTTCGCCATCATATTTATATATATCCCCTAAGCGATTTCTCAACTCGGGGAGTAAGTTAAAAGGCATTTTACTTGATTGTTTGGAGAATTCTGGGGGTGGTTTTTTTGTGGGGGTGAGGGGGATTGGGTATTTAAGTACCGAAGGCATTTTTTGGGGGAAGGGAGTGTCTATGTACCGAGGGTGTTTTTTGTGGGGGAGGGGGAAGGAGTGGCTGTACCGAGGGTGTTTTTTGGGGTTAGGAGGTGTTTATGTAACCAGTGTCTTTTGTGGGAGCGGGTGGGGGTGTCTATGTACCGAGGATGTTTTTGTGGATAGGGGAGAGGGGGTGTCTGTACCAAGGGTGTATTGGGGGGAGGGGGGATTGAGTGTTTGTAACGAGGGTGTTTTTTTTGGGGGGAGGGGACGGGGTGTCTATGTACCGAGGGTATTTTTTAAGGTGGGAGAAGGAGTGGGTGTCTACGTACCGAGGGTGTATTTTGGGGATGGGGGAGGGTCGTCTATGTACTGAGGATTTATCTGAGGCTAGGGGGAGGGTTTGTGTACGCATCAAGGGTGTTTTGAGGGAAGGGGAAGGTCTATGAACCGAGGGTGTTTTCTGAAGGGAGAGGGAGAGGTGTCTATGTACCGAAGGTGTTTTTAGAGGGAGAGGGAGGGGTGTCTATGTACCGAAGGTGTTTTTGGGGCGGGAGGGGAGGGGTGTGTATGTACCAAGGGTGTGTGTTTTTTTTTTTTTTTGGGGGGGGGGTGTTCAGGGGGCACGTCTATTGAGCGAATGAAGTAAAAAGTATTAAAAGTTGCAAGTTGCAATTTTCCTGCAGATCTCATTAGGAATCGGTTATGTTGTTTTCTTTACTTTTCTGTGACAGCGGAAAAAAATTAGTCATTCTGGCTGCTGCTGTTTTTTTTTTTTTTTTTCTTTTTTTTTTTTTTTAGACCAGAAAGTACAGTTTCATAATCAGCCTCGTTGCTGTAAATAGTAGAAATAATTTTCAATATATACCGTAAATATTCTAATATGCGTGGATAGAAACGGCAGTAATATTTATTTCGCATTCTAAAGTCGATAATACAGTTTTTGTTTTAGTTTTTCCCCTACAAGGAAATGTACTTCCAGGCGAATACAAACTAGCTAATAGCCCAGAAGATCGTTTCATTATACTAGAATTAAGATAGCAATGATAATAATATAAATAACTTTTATAATAATGATAATTTTGATAAATTATATGTCTTTGAATACAAAAATATCCCAGAAGAGTGTTTCATTATTTTAGAATTAAGATAGCAATAATAATAATTTTAATAACTTTCATAATAATCCTTTTAATAAATTACACGGCATATGCTTGCCAAAAGCGCACAAGGCCCCTGTTCATTTCACCCAACATATTATAATCGTTAAACTTAATTCTGTACTTGCCAAACCCGTTAGCCCATGTCAGAATGTAGATCATAATTTTATTTCTTTGCAAATGGCCATTTTCTGCCAGTAGGATTCACCCCAGGCCTATAGAAATCAACTGTTTATAGTTGAAACAAAACTGAGCTCTCAGTAAATATGTTACAACCCTCACATAATTCAGAAATATTTCAAGAGGTTGCTGATCAATACTCTTTGGTGAGTTTGAACTGTTTCTACAGTAAGTACGCAAAGAGTGCAGGACTTGTGAGTACAACAGTAGTCGTAGGAGTGAAGGACTTTTGAGTACAACAGTAGTCGTAAGAGTGAAGGACTTTTGAGTACAGCAATAATTTTGAAGAGTAGTATTAAGTAAAGTACACTACTGCATTAAAGAATATCATGAAAGGCAAAAAATAGACGAAAGAGAGAGAGAGAGAGGAGAGAGAGAGGAGAGAGAGAGAGAGAGAGAGAGAGAGAGAGAGAGAGAGAGAGAGAGAGAGAGATAACCGTCTGATATAAAGACCTCGTAAATGAGTCGGTATAGTTCACGAGCCTAAATTATCTCTACCATGTGTGCTACGATTATCCCCATTTTCATGATCATCACTGATGATTCATCAGTTCTAGAGTGTTTACATGAACACTCAGCCGACCGTGACACACTTCTCGTTTTCTATGCCATTGAGAGATACTATTCCAACTCTTGAGCTTGACATATTACTAACAACAGCTCTGATTTTTATTAGCGCTTCTTTATGGGAGTTTATACAAGTCAACTGCAGTCAGAATTGTAGCTTATCTTGAAAGATTCACCATTCGACTTGATGAGGTGCTCTTAAGCTATTTAATTGTGTAGCTTTTTATAAGATTATTACACCAGAAGTTTTTGTTTGTTTGTTTATTCTTATTACAGTACGATTGAAAAAGTGAGTTTACTATACGCATGAATAAATATTGTGAGCTATACTGTATGTATCAAATATATATATATATATATATATATATATATATATATATATATATATACATATATATATATATATATATATATATATATATATGTATATATATATATATATATATATATATATATATATATATATATATATAGAAAAGACGATCCCATCTCAGACAATTGTGGTTTCAAAGTCACTGGCCATTAGAGTAGTTATGATTATTGAAGCAAGAAATGTAGAAATATTAACTTAGAATTTTTTTGTAGCCTATTTACAGTACTTATCCTATTATTATTATTATTATTATTATTATTATTATTATTATTATTATGAAATTATCGTCGTACAAATCGCAAATCGTGTAAACCAGTATAGATGAATTAAAAGGGATATAGACGAAATGCTTGGGAAATAAGTTTTATCTATACTTTTATAGCTTCATTTTCCTACTCCCACTCTCACAAGGGTTGCCTTACTCTCTTTCTAAGTAGAGGAGCGAAATATTGTAGTTGAATGTTTTATCGATTTTCTGAAGATTGTTTTGAAGTGACAGTGTTTGGAAATGAGTTTTTAAAGGACAGTTTAGAAATTAGCTTTGAAGTGATACAGTTTAGAAATGAGTTTTGAAATGACTGTTTAGAAATGAGTTTTGAAGTGATACAGTTTAGAAATGAGTTCTGAAATGACAGTTTAGAAATGAGTTTTGAAGTGACAGTTTAGAAATGAGTTTTGAAATGACAGTATAGAAATGAGTTTTGAAGTGACACAGTTTAGAAATGAGTTTTGAAGTCACAGTTTAGAAATGAGTTTTAAAGTGACACAGTTTAGAAATGAGTTTTGAAATGACAGTTTAGAAATGAGTTTTGAAGTGACAGTTTAGGAATGAGTTTTAAAGTGACACCATTCCTAATAAACATTACTTTCTTATTTATTTATTTTATGGACTAAATTTGATTTAGAACGAAGTTACGTAGATTGTAGAAAAAAATTGATGTTTAGTAAGTTAATCAATCATTCCAGAAAGCTATACATTTTATAGAAATCCGATTGACATACTTTTCTATAATTGGGAATAGCAGAATTAATCCAATTTGTTGCGTTGTTAGTCAGGATGAAAAGTTGAGTTATTTTGTTTTTGATAATTAAGATGTTTACTTGGAACGAGATTTGAATAATAACAAAGAGCAACTAGAGGGGCACTAAGTAGAGAGCAGACCTCCGCCGCTGCAGCTTATTTCTTGACCTTTTGCTTGACCATGACCTGGACCTTTAACCTTGACCTATCAAAATGTAATAATTTCCAGATTTTTACTTAAAAGTTAATCCTTGCAAGTTTCGTTACTTTATGATTACAATTGTGGCCAGGAAGCTCTTCACAAACAACCACACATAAACAGGGTGTGAAACATAACCTCCTTTCAACTTCGTTGGCGGAGGTAATTAGTTTAGATGTCTTGTAAACGATGTTATGTGTTTTGAGTATATAGTTCTGCAAGCAAGACTTAATATTTAATTTGTTTTTGGGCGATCGTTAAGCGATTCAAATTAAACTACAAATTTTCTGCTATTTGTTCAATGCATACTCAGCTATTATGGACGAAGGGAGAGCAGTTGGGCCATTAGAATAGTTATGTTTATTAAATCAAGATATGTAGAAATATTAACTTAGAATTTTCTTGTAGCCTATTTACTTCTCCTATTATTATTATTATTATTATTATTATTATTATTATTATTATTATCATTATTATTATTATTATGCTATTGCAATGATATAATACAGTTGACTTTTTATTATTTAAGTAGTAGTGAACGCGACCTATCAAAAATATTTAGAAAGATATGCACACACGCACACACAGATTCAACCCTTCCCATCACCTTCCCCTTTCCTAACTGCAACCCCTCTCTCCAAGGTATGACTACTCCCTCTCCCCCTACCATAGGAAGAGGGAGAGACCGAGTATCTAAACGTCTGCAGCTGGCGTGACCAGAAAATTTAATATAAACTATTATATATATATGTGTATATATATATATATATATATATATATATATATATATATATATATATATATTTAGATAGATAGATAGATAGACAGATACTTGCTGTTTATTATATAGGGGAGGTTAACTCTAATAAGTTAGAGAAGAAACAAAAATCAAAG
>NC_090731.1:166823866-166826366 GCF_036898095.1 Palaemon carinicauda | reverse complement strand
CATGTCTGCGTTTCTCCTATGTAACATTGTCTGTTTTTCGAACATGAAAATTCCTGTTGCCTTGAGGTTTTCTATATAAAGGAGAGTGTTCTATAATAAATTAACTCAGTTGCTTTCATACTGCCTTTGAGTTCACAACCTTCTCTCGGCCCGTCACAGTTTGTAGCAGTGTCCGCAAATTCACCGTCACTGTGAGCTACAGTGCTAATGGATGTTGATGTTGAGGGTGTGATAATACTCGGCCATCAGTCATTTCCTCCTATAACTTGGATGGAAAGGTTTGAATGCGGCTCAAACACACACACACACACACACACACACACACACACACACACACGTAGAGCAGGAGAGGAAAGATAGGACGACTGATTGACGAGCTAAGAAAAATTGCGGGAATAGACTGGCATAGAAATTCCATTAACTGGCTGCCGATAAAGGCGAGAATCGAATACCAGCTACTCTTACTAACGTTTGAGATACTGAACCAAAATATCTAAAAGATTGCCTGAACAAACTAGAACTAGAAACAAATGTTACCATAAGGCACATGAGTGACAAACATAGACTATCTGAACCAAGAACAAATAGTAAATTTGGTGAAAGGGCTTTTAGCTACTGTGCGCCTAGACATTGAAATAAACTGCCAACTGAAATGAAGGACCTAAAGGGAGCAATCAAATTTAAGAAGAAACTAAAGACATTACTTTTCACAAGATCATATGATTTGGAAGATGCTACAATCAAGGAATTGTATAAGTTATAATGAAAATGTTTCGTTAGATGATTGATATGGACGACTGATTGACGAGCTAAGAAAAATTGCGGGAATAGACTGGCATAGAAATTCCATTAAAAGGCGCGTGTGGAAGGACATGTCTTAGGCCTTTGGGCTAGTAAAGGCTGATGATAATGGTAAAATACATACACACACATATATATATATATATATATATATATATATATATATATATATATATATATATATATATATATATATATATATATATATGCGCTGCATATACGTGTGTGTATAATTGTTCTGTAGGACTTGTCCTGTCCCTTGCCTATGCCATTCATGATCTATCTTTGAATATTTATAAACATGAGTAGTATGGAAATGTTATGGTATTTAGCTAAAAGCAAACCATAACGCTCAGTAAATGCTACGTCAATCTTCCAAATCAAACGGCAAACAAACTTTGTAACTTTTTCATATGTGTTTCTAATGCGTTTAACACGAAATAAGAATAAAAACTCCAAGAGTTTACTTAGCTAAGGAATCCCATCTCAGACAGCTAACGAGCGACAGGAAAAAGGGGAGAGAGGATAAAGAAAAAAAAAAAAGTCTTTATGAGATGGCGGAGACGGTAGCCATGTTTGCCTTGTCAAGAATAGGTGTCGGTAATGGTAGGCGTGACGGGCTCTCTAGGGCGCGCAGACCAACATACCTTCTTGCACAATGTAAACACACCCCGGGGCTTTTGAGAGATTTGGTTGATGACATATCCGTCGATTTCGAGACAATCAAAAGCATCCTGTTAATTACTCGGCATGATCCAATGTGGTGGATATGAACGGGGCTAGTTTATCTTGATAGTTCTTTTTATACGGCTCTCAAATCAAATCAAACACCATTCCGGGAGTAAAAGAAAATGTCTTCTAAGGTTTCAGTGGTATATATAAATATATATATATATATATATATATATATATATATATATATATATATATATATAGACTATGTATACAGTACACACACATATATATACATATATATATATGTATGTATATATATATGTGTGTGTGTACTGTATACATAGTCTATATATATATATATATATATATATATATATATTATATATATATATATATATATATATATATATATATATATATATATATATACTGTAACGTCGTTCCAATAATGGTTTCCTGACAAGAAACACTACCTTTATTTTTCACTATTTAGAAAAATCGAGGCTTTTCCATTTATGATTTTTGTGTGCCTTTATAGAATCTCCCTCCTTAAAAAAATAGTAAAAAAAAAATGCGTTTTCCCAACAAAAAAACACTACCTTCAGGACCATACCTGCTGAATATAGCCTTCGTACCCGAACTTCATTAGCCCAGTCATTTGTGCAAATTCCTGGATCATACCTGCAGGCATAGACCTCCATTCCAGCCACCATCACGCTGCCATCAACCGCAATGGGACCATGCATGTTCTAGCCTCAGGTCCCCCACCAGTAGAGCGAGGGGTTCTATTTTGTGCCTCCCTAACGCGCCCTTGCTAACATTAGGTCCCGTGTCCAGGGCACAGCTAAATCCCCAAGGCCAACACCGGGGAATGTCAGGGGAATGCTGAAAATGTTTACAAAATGGATAACAATCCCTGAGGTTCGTCTGATCTGGGTTTCTTCATAATCTTCGTTTCGGACTATTTCTTTTCCCCTTTGATTTATCTTATTTTCGTTTATTTTCGTTTTTCGTATTAGTAATT
>NC_090731.1:166808537-166811037 GCF_036898095.1 Palaemon carinicauda | reverse complement strand
CTGGGCATGGATTTTTGTTTCGCTTACCGGACGGTTCACCTTTTATTTATTTACCAGTTGGAGTATGGGCAGTTGCGTATGGGTGGGGGCATGCTCGGAAAAATAAGGACCACACAATAAGCGGTTGTGTTTCGTTGATGAAATTTCATGTTATTTTTTAAATGGTGTTTTAAGGGTGTTTTTAACCACACGTTTGTTCGTTCGCCTGTCTTTTAGAAACATGAATAACGATAGTGATTTTACTGTTTATAGCAATGGGAAATGTATTAAATTTTCCGTTGATTTTATTTCAACGTCAGTTGGATGTCACAGATTTTTGGAGATTTTTCAAAGTATTTAAGTATTTACGATTAATTGATTTAATAAAATTTTCGTTTCCCCCGCACTCTCTCTCTCTCTCTCTCTCTCTCTCTCTCTCTCTCTCTCTCTCTCTCTCTCTCTCTCTCTCTCTCTCTCTCTCTCTCTCTCTCTCTCCTTTTGTTTTTTACTTTAATGAGTTTCCTGATTACATTCACAATAAGATGCACTCCCTCTCTCTCTCTCTCTCTCTCTCTCTCTCTCTCTCTCTCTCTCTCTCTCTCTCCTCTCTCTCTCTCTCTCTCTCTCTTAGTATTCTTATCATTGTAACAACTCGAATGGTATTTGGGTAATCCTGCAGATGGTATTTTACGTCATGTTTTGGGCATTTTCGCTTTTAACATATGTATGTATATTTTTAGTAATAGGCTAATGCGTATCACTTTACGATGCACGTGTGCGTCCTTGTACAACGATGCGTATGGCGTAAGTATTTAGGAATTAGTTTGGGTGTGTTCAAGGAGAAAGGCCAAGAGAGATAGAAAAATAATATGTTTTTTTAAGATTATCCAGTATCATGATGTCAGTGGTCACTAATGCTGTCCTCTTCATTTTATTACACAATTGGAATTTAATGAGAGAGAGAGAGAGAGAGAGAGAGAGAGAGAGAGAGAGAGAGAGAGAGAGAGAGAGAGAGAGAGAGAGAGAGCCGGTTGTAGTAATCAAACTGCAAAATGCATGTATGGCCGGAAGATATGGTGCTAGAATACCACTTCTTGTTAATAATTATTCTGATTAGTAAATAATATAGAATTTGAAATCCGGTGTACGCTTGATTGAATCCAGTGCACAGATTTTAAATTGATTAAATTTGAATTGATTTATTTTTATCATTTTGTTAAAAAAATGATTGTGGGAGAGAAATTGCATCTCCATTCCAAAAACACTAAGGATATGAATACATTTCATTAATTCATATTCCTTCAGTAACAAGGTGTAATTGCTATGAGGGGGTTGTTGCCGTCAGTGCACCTCTCGCGGTAAACTGTGGGCGCTAAGAAAGGCTTTTCTCCTTCTTTTTAGACTTTTCTTTATTTTCGTTCTATCTTCCTTTCTTCCATCTTCCTTTCTAGCCTATGAACTTTTACTTCTTAGGTAATGTTTTGATAAAGTTCATAGTTTTCCCCCAGTTACAGCTTTGCGGTGAATGACCTCCCTGGCCCTGGTGCCGGGTCCTATATCCAATATGGTTTAAAGAAGCAAGTGGTAATCAAGAAAAGTTTGGTGATTTTAATCACATCAATTTATGATTACTTGCTAAATGAATGACCTAAGATTACTTTGTTTACTGCACTTGATTCATATTTGTAACTAGTGTACTCGACACGTCAGAATGACTTCTAAATATTTAGATAGATATAGTGCACTCTCATGCATTCCCCTCTCACCAGAGTATGACTACGCCCTCTCCCACCTACCGGAGGGACAGGAAGAGCTGAGAAATCGTCTTAGGCGGAGCGTGACTGTATATATATATATATATATATATATATATATATATATATATATATATATATATATATATGTAAATATATAAATATATATATATAGTATGTATATATATATATATATATATATGTATATATATAAATATATATATATATATATATATAGTATGTATATATATATATATATATATATATATATAGATATATATATATCTATGTATATATATGGGAGATGTTGGAACAGAGAATCACATATTTTATCTTGGAAAGTTTAGGAATTTTATGAACCATTTTGTCATTATTAGACCTTAAGATATTTCTCCAAATATGGGCATTGCCTCTGTTATGTTTATACTTTCTTTACATTTTCGTTCAAGTGTTAAGTGTAAAGTCTGAATCAATGCTGTCTAGAAGGAAGCAAGAATTCCTTATCTAAACAGTAAAACATTTACATTATGGAAAATGAAAGGGTTTTCCATTCATGGTATTCAGGGATTTTGCATTTTGAATGGTATAAAATTAATAAAGAATTGCTATGTGAAAAGTTCTGTTACGGTTTTGTTATCCTGAACAGACTATCAACTTTCCGCAAAAAAAAAAAAAAAAAAAAAAAAAAAAAAAAAAAAAAAAAAAAAAAAAAAAAAAAAAAAAAAAAAAAAAAAAGATAAAGTTATAGATTCAGGATTGTTTCACAA
>NC_090731.1:166793537-166801037 GCF_036898095.1 Palaemon carinicauda | reverse complement strand
GTTTTATCTTTTTACATATTATCCTCTTCTCCATCAAGTCTCTTCTTGCCTTAATACCAAACGCGACAACGCAGAAATATAATCCGAGGATTTCCCAAACTTCCACGACATCTTAACTAAGAATAATCTTATATCGTCATGAAAAATGATTATACAAAAGATGAAAAATCCTTCACATAATCCAACCAGCGTCGCGTCTTATCCCTCCACAGCGATAAAAACCCCGCTGTGATATGCCTCAACTTTTGTTTGTTTTCTTCCAAGGACCCAAAACAGCATTGCAGACTTTGCTCGCGGATTACAGACTTCTTCTTCAGCGATGTTTGTGCGCCGGCTAGCAGCGCTCTGATAAGAAATGCAGTGTACCGGAAGCCGTCTTATATTCAGAGGCAATGGCCAAGTTCAGGAACCCCCCCCCCCCCCACCCCGTTTTTTTGGCAATTGAAATTATCTTGATACATTTGCTGAAACTTGCATAAGAATTTCAAATGGTCGTTATTTAATCGGTGTTTTTTTTTTTTTTTTTTTTTTTTTTTTTTTTTTTTTTTGCGCTAAGCTGGTGTAATTTATACGAACCAGAGTAACGGAGTTTTGATAAATATCATTGAAAATCCAATTTTATTTTGTCGTCTCTTCAGACTTCGCTAAGCCTGTGTGATTTATACGGACCAAAGTAACGAAGTTTTGATAAATATCATTGAAAATCCAATTTTATTTTTTCGTCTCTTCAGACTTCGCTAAGCCTGTGTAATTTAAAGGGAACAAAGTAACGAAGCTTTGATAAATTCCCTCGGAAATCCAATATCCTGGAACCTTTGTAATGCCGAAGTATTTGCTTAGGCAGTAAGTCCTTTTTTCATTTTCCTTCGCTTAAGAACTCTCAGGTTTCTTATGCTCTCGATAGTGAAATATCTCGTTCTTTTAAGCAAGGATCATAGAGTCGATTGTGGACTTTTTGAATTTAAGTGCTTAAACAGCCAGTTCCTTTTAAGACCAATCTGCTGTCATCTTTTGTTATTTTTGGGTTCCAATGTTGTGTTTCTTGTTGAGGATCATAACGATGACAAAAATGACGTTGTAGAAAGTTTCATGTTTTTTCCATACCTGAGCTGCTGGTAGGTTATTTTTTTACAATTTTATATATCGAGTTATTAGTCTTTTCTTTTTATTTTTATTAGATTAGATAGTCTAATTGAATGTGAAATATATGTATATATATATATATATATATATATATATATATATATATATACATATATATAGATATATATATATATATATATATATATATAGATATATATATATACATATATATATATATAGATATATATATATATATATATATATATATATATATATATATATATATATATATATATACACACACACTGGCATACTAGGTAGAATATTTGATTTCTAATTGAAATTGTGAGAGAGAGAGAGAGAGAGAGAGAGAGAGAGAGAGAGAGAGAGAGAGAGAGAGAGAGAGAGAGAGAGAGAGAGAGAGACTAGCATTCTAGGAAGCATATTTAATTTCCCTTGGCATTATTATTAAAGACGCAAGTGATGGATCATCGTGTTCCTTGCATCGTCCCTTCGGTCTCTGGCTGCACCTACTTATATTCCTTCTTCCTCTCTTCCATCTTTCTACCCAGTCTCTCCTACTCATAACCTATCAGTACAATTAAATGGGTTTCTTCTAGTTTCACCTTCAATTCTTTGTATTTAGTTTAATTTGCTTCCCTTAGTTTGATGCCCTAATCTTATTTTTCAAATTCTTGTTATTAAAATTTTGCTCTTCAAAATCTTATTTTCAAAATCTTGCTGTTCCAATTTTACTTCCCAAATTTTGCTTCCAAAATCTTGTTTACCATATCTTGCTTCCCAAATCTTGTTTTCCTAATCTTGCTGTTCCAATCTTCCCAAATTTTTCTTCACAAATCTTGCTTCCCAAAATATGCTTCCCAAATCTCGATTCCCAAATCTTGCTTCAAAAATCTTGCTTCATAAACTTTGCTTCGAAAATTTTCTTCACAAATCTTGTTTTCAAATTCTTGCTTTCCAAATTTTGCTTCACAAATCTTGCTTCCCAAATCTTGCTTTCCAAATTTTGCTTTTCAACTTTTAACCTTTCTTGGCTGCTTTTCATTAGATCCTCAGGCTAAACTATTTCTATTTAAATCAAATGTTTGAGACCCAGGGCTCATGTGTATACCATGACTCTGCTAACAGTCTTTTGTTGCGTAGAAACAAAGTAGTTTTAGTCTTTTATTATTTGAGAACTTAAATCACGCTTGTTTTTTCTAGATTTTGATTCTTTGTTATAACCCTTATCGATATATAACTGTTCTCTTTCTTCTTATTTTACACCAATTTGCTATCAAACAAAAATATGCCCTTACAAGGTTTATGCCAACAGTATATTTTAATTTAAGTTTAAATTTTTCCTTTTTCAAATTGATCAAATTATAAAACATCAGCAGCAACAATAGCAAATGCAGATGTTTTTATTCCACTGCAGGACAAAGGCCTCAGATATGTCTTTATTCATGTCTTGGATTTGGCAGTTTTCATCACCTCACTGGCCAGTAAGGATTGGTGATGGTGGGGGGACTTCAGCCTGATCGCTCACAACAAACCAAGCTAATATGGATAGCCCTGACTAGTACAGCTTTGCAGATCATGGCGATACACAAACCCATTCATCACGTTAAGGTATCCCCACTTAAAAAGGATATACAAAACAGAATATATTTATATTTCACGGTTAAACTTAAACCGATTTTATTCTCATAAGAAGATTATGTATGTTTTCTTATCGCTACATTTTTGGTGGTTTGTTATGAGAGAGGAACCTTATATTGGTGGAGGGCTTGTTCCCTAAAATACGACAAGGGCTTATACAGCAGAGGAGAAGACTTTTTTTCTTTCTTTCTTTTAGAATCCACAGTCCCATTCAGTCTGGAGCGAATATGATCCTTGGCCGATTCGTAGTTTTGTATTTCTTGTTCCTGACAGTCATTTTCCTTTCTTTTACGGTTGTTCTTTTGTTAGTCTTTCAATAACTTTTTTTTGCGGGGGGGAGGGGTCGTCTTAAGTCATGACGGAGGTAAATAACACTTGAACGGTAATGCTGATTTGAAAAGATGATGATTATAGTAATAATAATAATAATAATATTATTAATAATAATAATAATAGTAATAATAATAATAGATATTATTATTGTTGTTGTTATTATTATTAGTATTATTGCTATTATTATCATTATTATTATTATTATTATTATTATTATTATTATTATTATTATTATTATTATTATTGTTACTATTTTACATAATATTCTTAAATTCATTTGGAATAAGACCTAATGGCATAGGGAGGATGTTTCCATAAAAAGAAGTGTCGTATCATGGGAAAGAAGAAAACAGAAAATGAAATAGGTTCAGAAGAAAACCGTACACAAAGAAAATTGTAATAAAGGTAAATGGATCGTACAAGAAAAGCAAATTTTTTCATCATTTAAGAAACAAATAATGAAATAAAAGTAAATGAGCTTTGAATACTTATAAGTTTTAACGAAATAAAAGTAAACGAGTTTTGAATACTTATTACAAGTTTTAGTGAAATATAATTGTATTAGCTTTGAATTATTATTATAAATTTTAATAAAATAAAAGTAAATGATCTTTGAATACTCATAAGATTTAATGAAATAAAAGTAAATGAGCTTTGAATACTTATAGGTTTTAATGAAATAAAAGTAAATGAGCTTTGAATACTTATAGGTTTTAATGAAATAAAAGTAAATGAGGTTTGAATACTTATAAATTTAATGAAATAAAAGTAAATGAGCTTTGAATACTTATAAGTTTTAATGAAATAAAAGTAAATGAGCTTTGAATACTTATAAGTTTTAATGAAATAAAAGTAAATGAGCTTTGATTACTTATAGGTTTTAATGAAATAAAAGTAAATGAGCTTTGATTACTTATAGGTTTTAATGAAATAAAAGTAAATGAGCTTTGATTACTTATAGGTTTTAATGAAATAAAAGTAAATGAGCTTTGAATACTTATAAATTTAATGAAATAAAAGTAAATGAGCTTTGAATACTTATAAGTTTTATTGAAATAAAAGTAAATGAGCTTTGATTACTTATAAGTTTTAAGGAAATAAAAGTAAATGAGCTTTGATTACTTATAGGTTTTAACGAAAT
Source organism: Palaemon carinicauda (assembly GCF_036898095.1). Taxonomy (NCBI): domain Eukaryota; kingdom Metazoa; phylum Arthropoda; class Malacostraca; order Decapoda; family Palaemonidae; genus Palaemon; species Palaemon carinicauda. The sequence continues at coordinate 166,796,818 of NC_090731.1, read as the reverse complement.
AAAAGTAAATGAGCTTTGAATACTTGTATAAGTTTTAATGAAATAAAAGTAAATGTGCTTTGAATACTTCCACGTTTTAATGAAATAAAAGTAAATGAGCTTTGAATACTCAAAGTTTTTAAACTTGGATCCTCATCCTTAATAAAACCTGGAAGAGAGTTGCCTACCTCTGAGTAGCACTCTATTTAAAGTCATCAATAATCTATGATATTGTAACGCCAGAGGAGTAAACCAATAAATAAGCGTCTGCTTAAAGAGTGTCTGATAATAGTCACTTCTGTCGCTTATAACTATGTGAAAATTTCATCATTCGAGTACGACTGTGTTTTCGGATATCCTTTCAGCTGTGTGGTTTGATATTACAACAACAACAACAACAAATGCAACCTCTTTTAGTCCACTGCAGGACAAAGGCCTCAGACATGTCAGTTAATGTCTGGGTTTTTGCGAGTTTGTTATTAATACAATATTAATTCGAGCCATTTGATTTATGCTATCAATTCTGATGTTGAACAAGTAATTAAGTTTTTTTTATATTATAGAATACGATTATTTGGTTTGACTCACTAGAAGAGGCACTAGGAGAGTTGGAAGACCCAGGCCTACATGGCTGAGGACTATGAATCGTAAAGCAGGAGATTGTGAATGGTGAAATATTGATTTAAAAGCTCAAGATAGAGAAGACTAGCGAAATCGAACCGAGGCCCCTTGCGTCTATAGGCGTAGGAGGAGATAATGATGGTGATGTTGATGATGATGATGATGAGTTCTTTTCGGAAAAATCTAATTAAATTTAACCTTTGCATTTTGTTTTCGAGAAACTAGACATTCATTTTCGTAGTACAACCTTTAATAATAATAATAATGATAATAATAATAATAATAATAATAATAATACTAATAATAATAACAATCTTTATTTCAGCAAAAGCCATATACAGAGTTACAATAAGGGTACAGTGATCTTACACTTTGGACATCGGTAAAATAAAGAGATGAGATATGCAATAATATCAGTGATATATTACAAACATCAATTAGCAGGTTGACCATAGAGTTCTAAGGTCTGGGTAACAAAATCACAATAGAATTAGCTCTTAATAATGATGATAACATACATATCAGCAAACAAAAAGAGTAGGAGAAAAAAAAATGGCGATGACAATGTTAATGTATTTAGAACACAAATTGCTTTAAGGATGGTGATTATTTAAAAGGAAATTCATTATCCTTGTGGTTTTATGAATGAGTATAAAACGTCCCATTTAAAAAAAAAAAAAAATTCAATGTGTATTGGAGCAATAACATTTATGTTGCAATTACTTCAAGATCAACCCCTAGGATGACTGACCTATTAGTTTATAATTCTTATTTAGTTTGATAATCAATCTTACAATTCTATCACTGATACTATCAAATTCTTAGGTTAACTGCAAGACTTTTATTATTAGGTGAATCAACTCACTGCTCTTGGTTCATTTCATGCCCATAGAAGCATAATATGTAACCCTCTTTTAACTCCATGTATTCGCAAGTTCTTATAAGTTCACTCATTCTTATCATATCTCAATACATTTCCTTCAATTCTTCTAGTAACTCGTAAAAAACTTCCATAGATAATGATTCTGAAATTGTTCGTGGCGAGTTTCATATTCCAAAAATTGCCTGTTGTAGTCCAATAAAAGTTTCAAGGGAATCATTTGTATGCACGAACAGAGTGCCTTAATGACGTGTAATTTAGACAATAGAATTTCGTTATTTATCCAATTCTTTCTTTCTCGAATTGGGAAACAGTAAATGAGATTATGTATTTCCACTATTCCGTGAGGGATCGTTTACGTTGCTTTCTTTACTTTTCTGTGACAGCAGAAAAAAAAATCAGTCATTCTGGCTGCTGTTTTTTTTTTTTTTTAAGACCAGAAAGTAGGAATCGGTTATGTTGTTTTCTTTACTTTTCTGTGACAGCGGGAAAAAAATGTCATTCTGGCTGCTGTTTTTTTTTTATTTTTTTTAAGACCAGAAAGTAGGAATCGCTTATGTTGTTTTCTTTACTTTTCTGTGACAGCAGAAAAAAAAATTAGTCATTCTGGCTGCTGGTTTTTTTTTTTTTTTTTTTTTTTTCCAAGTACAGTTTCATAATCAGCCTCGTTGCCGTAAATAGTAGAAATAATTTTCAATATATACCGTAAATATTCTAATATGCGTGGAAAGAAACGGCAGTAATATTTATTTCGCATTCTAAAGTCGATAATACAGTTTTTGTTTTAGTTTTTCCCCTACGAGGAAATGGTCTTCCAGGCGAATACCAAAATCAGTCAGAAGAGCGTTTCATTATTTTAAAATGAAGGTAGCAATGATAATAATTTTAATAACTTTTGTAATAGTAATTTTGATAAATTACATGGCCTCTGCTTGCCAAAAGCGCACAAGGCCTCTGTTCATTTCACCCAACATATAATCGTTAAACTTAATACTGTACTTGCCAAACCCGTTAGCCCATGTCAGAATATAGATCATAATTTTATTTCTTTGCAAATGGCCATTTTCTGCTAGTAGGATTCATCCCAGGCCTTTAGAAAACAACTGTTTAAAGTTGAAACAAAACTGAGCTCTCAGTAAATGAGTTACAACCTTCACATAATTCAGAAATATTTCAAGAGGTGGCAGATCAATATACTGTTAGGTAAGTTTGAACTGGTTCTACAGTAAGTACACAAGAGTGAAGGACTTTTGAGTACAGCAATAGTCGTAAGAGTGAAGGACTTTTGAGTACAAAAATAGTCGTAAGAGTGAAGGACTTTTGAGTACAGCAATAGTCGTAAGAGTGAAGGACTTTTGAGTACAGCAATAATCGTAAGAGTGAAGGACTTGTGAGTACAACAATCGTCGTAAGAGTGAAGGACTTTTGAGTACAGCAATAATCGTAAGAATGAAGGACTTGTGAGTACAGTAATAGTCGTAAGAGTGAAGGACTTTTGAGTGCAGCAATAGTCGTAAGAATGAAGGACTTGTGAGTACAACAATAGTCGTAAGAGTGAAGGACTTTTGAGTACAAAATGAATTTACTAGTGCAGTTCTAAGTAAAGTACACTAATGTATTAAAGAATATCATGAAAGGCAAAAATAACGAAGAGGGAAGAGGGAGAGATAACCGTCTGATATAAAGACCTCGTAAATGAGTCGGTATAGTTCACGAGCCTAAATTATCTCTGCCATGTGTGCTACGATTATCCCCATTTACATGACCATCACTGATGAATCATCAGTTCTAGAGTGTTTAC
>NC_090731.1:166778537-166786037 GCF_036898095.1 Palaemon carinicauda | reverse complement strand
GTGACATGATGCCAAAGACATGAATTTGATATGAGAGATATGATGTCAAAGACTTGAATTTGATATGAGAGACATGAGGCCAAAGACATAAATTTGATATGAGAGACATGAAAGACATAAATTTGATATGAGAGACATGAAAGACATAAATTTGATTTGAGTGAAATGAAAGATACAAATTTTACATGTGAGACACGATGAAAAAGACATTCATTTGATATGAGTGACATGATGCCAAAGACATGAATTTGATATGAGAGACATGATGTCAAAGACATAAATTTGATATGAGAGACATGAAAGACATAAATTTGATTTGAGTGAAATGAAAGACATAAATTTCATATGAGAGACAAGATGAAAAAAGCATTCATTTGATATGAGTGACATGATGCCAAAGACATGAATTTGATATGAGAGAGATGATGAAAAAGACATCAATTTGATATGAGAGACATGAAAGACATAAATTTGATTTGAGTGAAATGAAAGACATAAATTTCATATGAGAGACACGGTGAAAAAGACATTCATTTTATGAGTGACATGATGCCAAAGACATGAATTTGATATGAGAGACATGATGCCAAAGACATAAATTTGATATGAGAGACATGAAAGACATAAATTTGATTTGAGTGAAATGAAAGACATAAATTTTATATGAGAGACACGATGAAAAAGACATTCATTTGATATGAGTGACATGATGCCAAAGACATAAATTTGATATGAGAGACATGAAAGACATAAATTTGATATGAGAGACATGAAAGACATAAATTTGATTTCAGTAAAATGAAAGACATAAATTTTATATGAGAGACACGATGAAAAAGACATAAATTTTATATGAGAGACATGATGAAAAAGACATTAGTTTGATATGAGAGACATGGTGAAAAGACATAAATTTAATATGAGAGACATGATGAAAAAGACAGATTTGATATGAGAGACATGATGAAAAAGACATAAATTTGATATGAGAGACGATGAAAAAGACAGATTTGATATGAGAGACATGATGAAAAAGACAAATTTGATAATGAAGACATGATGAAAAAGACATTAATTTAATATGAGAAACATGATGAAAAAGACATAGATTTGATATGGAAGACATGATGAAAAAGACATAAATTTGATATGAGAGACATGAAGAAAAAGACATAAATTTGATATGGAAGACATGATGAAAAAGACATAAATTTGATATGAGAGACGATGAAAAAGACAGATTTGATATGAGAGACATGATGAAAAAGACAAATTTGATAATGAAGACATGATGAAAAAGACATTAATTTAATATGAGAAACATGATGAAAAAGACATAGATTTGATATGAGAGACATGATGAAAAAGACATAAATTTGATATGAGAGACATGAAGAAAAAGACATAAATTTGATATGGAAGACATTATGAAAAAGACATTAATTTAATATGAGAGACGATGAAAAAGACAGATTTGATATGAGAGACATGATGAAAAAGACAAATTTGATAATGAAGACATGATGAAAAAGACATTAATTTAATATGAGAAACATGATGAAAAAGACATAGATTTGATATGAGAGACATGATGAAAAAGACATAAATTTGATATGTGAGACATGAAGAAAAAGACATAAATTTGATATGAGAGACATGATGAAAAGACAAATTTGATATGAGAGACATGATGAAAAAAACATAAATTTGATATGGAAGACATGATGAAAAAGACATAAATTAGATATGAGAGACATGATGAAAAAGACATAAATGTGATATGAGAGACATGATGAAAAAGACATAAATTTGATATGAGAGACATGATGAAAAGGACAAATTTTATATGGAAGACATGATGAAAAAAGACATTAATTCAATATGAGATACGTTATGTCAAAGACATGAGTTTGATAAGATACATTTTTGCTCTGTGCCGAAACTCTCTCTCTCTCTCTCTCTCTCTCTCTCTCTCTCTCTCTCTCTCTCTCTCTCTCTCTCTCTCTCATACGCAACTCATTATGCAGTTTATGTAAGTAGGCCATTAGAATAAATGCCTAGTGTAGTGACACCTCTTCTCATTGTTAAGGTATGGTGAAGACTAACGTCTATTGTATTTCAGAGTAGTGTAATAAACTGGGTTTTTGTTAGTATAAGTGTTTTTGTCCCTCAACACACGTTACGTTTATACACGTGTATTGCTGAGTCGCGCGCGCACACACACACACACACATATATATACTATATATATATATATATATATATATATATATATATATACATATATATATATATACATACATATATATATATATATATATATATATATATATATATATATATATATATATATATATATATATATATATAAACCCTTTCGGAGTGGGGATACCTTAACTTGGTGAAATGGTTTGTATATCGCCATAATCAGCAAAGTTGTACTAGTCAGGACCACCAATACTAGGTTGGACTCTTTAGTATTATAGTTGCGGGTTGGTACGGTTTGGTAAAAACCCCTTATATGTCTGTACATCTGAGTAAGGTTCCTGGTGGTAAGACAATTGTAGTGTTCTAATCGCCTAATTTCAGTAGTTTGGATGGGATCCAGAGGAATATTATAGTACATTTTTATGAATATTTGTGTATATATATACACACGCTTATGTATACATACATACATACATACATACACACATACATACACACCCTAATAAATTTTCCTATCTTGGATATTTTCCACAGTCACTTGTTTTATAACGTCAATTGTTGCGTGTTAGAAGTTTAAAGAACTATGTAATGGCATTGTCATTTTACCTCTTCTCGCCTCTAATTACTTTCAAAATTGGATATTCTTACAGGGAATTATCATAGTAACTGTGTGAGAAGACACGTGAAAATATAACGTGGGAACGAGCCTTTGTGTTTCCCCCAAATTACTTTCTTTTGTAGGAAAGCAACCATTTCATTCGCTCTTTCGCTCTTTTCAATGGTGTCCCTCCGTAATACCATCATCAACAACAACACCAACAACAGCAACAGCACAAAGAACATTAACAATACCAAGAATAACAGCATTAGCTACAACAGCATCAAGAACTATTTACTTCTAGAAGAACATCTTTAACAAGTACATCACACGGAACAACATCAACAACAACAGGAAAACAGCATCACCAATTATTTGAATGCTATGAATAATAGAAAAATTAACTACATCTTTGAGAACTATTACTTCTAGGAAAACAACATCAACAACACCTTCATCACAAAGAACAACACCAACAACAACACAAAAAACAACATCACAAACAACAACACCATGTAAAAAAGAAACATTAGCTACAATAGCATCGAGAACTATAATCTCTAGAAAAGAAAACAATTTTAATGACAACAACATTAACAACTCTTTCACAAACAACAACATAGGTGTCGCTGTTCGTACCGAAATGCTGTTGTGTGAAAGTAATAAAGAGATTTCATCATTTGATTTTCTTCCCAAAGAAGTTCTGCTTTTGTAAAAGGTGATTAAATGAAATAAAAACATTACCCTAATCATCATCATCAATATCATCATCTACGCCAACTGACGCAAAGGGCCTTAACAGAGTACATTAATTTTTCTTTGATATCAACTTTTTTTTTAAAACTAATATGAAAGATGAATGAAAGAAGAATTAGGAAAGTTAGCTAGCTAACAATGTTAAGGAATAATTAGGGAAGTTAAGTATTAGTAAGAGTAATGTAAGTTGTGGTTTATCCACTATTTTAATGATATGAAGGTACATTTTTCTTATGGTCTTCAAGTTAGCATGGTAGAATAATTTCTTAATTTTCTATTACTTTTTGTTTTCTGGCATTCATGACCACCAGCGTAGTATTTATTCATGCTGGAATTAATCCTTGTGGTTTGGATCTTCATTCTGAAACATCTTGTATATGTGTATGTTTTGGGATTTTGTCCGTCAGTCTTCGTATATGTCTGTCGTTTATGTCTGTCGTATTTTGCATCCAGAATTACTTAATAAGTTCCACATCTTAAATACTCATTACTATATTTATTTTCTGTGGAGCAGTTTTTTTTACCTAAATTAGAAATATTTGGAATTCCGCATCAACAAATTTACTACATTAATTAGAGTAAATTGGATACTGGTTACGATTACGTGATTGGAATTCCAGATAACGAGACTGGCATGTTCATTTATGCCAGCGTTAATTCATCGAAATACATCTGCGTACCCTTATGCGTAAGCCTTGTATATTTATACTATAGATATATGTGCATATATATATACATAAATATATATTGTATATATATGTGTATATATATATGTGTATGTATATATATATATATATATATATATATATATGTGTGTGTGTGTGTGTGTGTGTGTGTGTGTGTGTGTGTGTATACAGAATTTACAATTTTCTCTTGGCACTTCTTTTTCTCTCACCGGAATATCATCTTCTTGTTCAAACAAGCTCTCTCTCTCTCTCTCTCTCTCCTCTCTCTCTCTCTCTCTCTCTCTCTCTCTCTCTCTCTCTCTCTCTATATATATATATATATATATATATATATATATATATATATATGTATATGTATATATATACATATATATATATATATATATATATATATATATATATATATATATATATATATATATATATATTTATGTGTGTGTGTGTGTGTGTGTCTGCGCGGGTGTGCATGCTATTTGTACATATATAGAGAGAAAAATGGTAAACAAGCGAAAAGTCAAGTAATGAATGAACAGCATGGTACATAACATTCTTTGGGAACGATGGAATTACCAAGGATGCAAAATTTAAAGCGTTGCCTCATTCAAAACTGAAACAAATAACGTGATGGTGAAAACGTGTCTCTCATGTTGTTTTAACGTTCAACATCCAAGTCGTAAGAATTATCAAATTTTCCGTAAAGGACAGGCTTCACTTTCTTGAAGCTGTTTTTTTTTTTTTTTTTTTTTTTTTTTTTTTGTGAACTTCAGAAACTTGTTATCTTTCAAAACGCGGTATATAAAAAAATTCGAGTCTCCGTTTCCATTCCTGTTTATTCTCTCGTTTTATCTCTGTTTATTTTGTGCTCGAATGTGTTGCATAGCAAGTTGCTACTGTGCGTTTTACAAGTGTCATTAAGCTGAACTGCAGTGTTGTCTTTGCTTCTCCTGTGATACAAAAAAATGTACTTACTATGAGATGATGTACTTAGCATCGAGTGTTCGAGTGTTTACTGAACATGTACAGTTGGACAAGGAGTTCCTGGTACATCTCGCTTTGATGAAATGCTTCAGTCACATCCAAACTGCACGGCGAGTTCCTGCACACCATTTCTACCATTTCTCCCTAAGCTATCTGTTCGGTCCCTCTAAGTAAGGGTGTGACAGAGTGCACTCATGTGTAGATTATGTAGATCTTAGGTGCACTTCTTCCGAACCAGGTGTACCAGACACTCCTGTGTCCAACTGTATAAGGAAACGAAAAAGTATTTAGACTTGACATATCTTCAAGGGCAGTAAATTTCTTTTGATTGAGTCGAGACAGCGAAAATGTCTGCCATTTGATCCCCCTAGTGATTAACGGCCATTTTTTTCCATTCAAATGATTGGGATTTGATGAGGTCAAAACATCATTCGGTTTTGAGTGATGATGTGACCAGTTGGAGAGGAAGTTTTTTGCCGAACGTCTTGCGCTCTTCTTCCCTCTTCGTCTAATAGGATTCCTGGGCGAGAGATGACCGATTAGGAGACAAATTTCCCTTGTTGAAGATTCCATCAAAGGTCCTTTGAAACAGGATAAGCAAAGACGCACGAAAAAAGAGAGAATAAAAAAAAATGGATCTCAAGGAAATTGTTATCACCTCAAGGCAATATGGAGAGTAGGACAAAGTCTCTCTCTCTCTCTCTCTCTCTCTCTCTAGATGTCGGGATGCCTGAAACCTTTAAATCAATCAATCTCTCTCTCTCTCTCTCCTCTCTCCTCTCTCTCCTCTCTCTCTCTCTCTCTCTCTCTCTCTCTCTCCTCTCTCTCTCGATGTCAGGATGCCTGAAACCTTTAAATCAATCAATCAATCTCTCTCTCTCTCTCTCTCTCCTCTCTCTCCTCTCTCTCTCTCTCTCTCTCTCTCTCTCTCTCTCTCTCGTGACAAAGGGACACACCTCTGATCGTCTTCTTAGTCTCCCCATTCCAGAATCTCATAATGAAATCGCTCACAGCTAAAAAAAAAAAGCTCATCTTCAAAAGACCTAAACATCAAAGATGTATTGAAGATTTTGCGTCATGTTAAGCTCGGAAAGTTGTTGTGGACGGCCATTGGAAACGTCCCCTGACTTGCAATTCATGGTCGGGAGTTTTTAACCCTTCTCAATCCCAATGGTTTTGTACCAACCGTGTGTCACACGATCGTACATAATTCGTTTTGCATATATTATGCTTGTATCTTCGCTCTTTCCTCGCACTAAAAAGAACCAGAATAAACATGTCTGCGTTTCTCTTATGTAACATTGTCTGTTTTTCGAACATGAAAATTCCTGTTGCCTTGAGGTTTTGTATATAAAGGAGAGTGTTCTATAATAAATTAACTCAGTTGCTTTCATACTGCCTTTGAGTTCACAACCTTCTCTCGGCCATCACAGTTTGTAGCAGTGTCCGCAAATTCACCGTCACTGTGAGCTACAGTGCTAATGGATGTTGATGCTGAGGGTGTGTATAATACTCGGCCATCAGTCATTTCCTCCTATCTGGCTATAACTTGGATGGAAAGGTTTGAATGCGGCTCAAACACACACACACATACATACATACACACACACATGTAGAGCAGGAGAGGAAAGATAAGACGACTGATTGACGAGCTAAGAAAAATTGCGGGAATAGACCTGGCATAGAAATTCCATTAACAGGCGCGTGTGGAAGGACATGTCTTAGGCCTTCGGGCTAGTAAAGGCTGATGATAATGGTGAAATACACACACACACACACACACACAGATATATATATATATATATATATATATATATATATATATATATATATATATATATATATATATATATATATATATATATATATATATATATGCACTGCATATGCCATTCATGATCTACCTTTGAACATTTATAAATATGAGTAGTATGGAAATGTTACAGTATTTAGCTAAAAGCAAACCATAACGCTCAGTAAATGCTACGTCAATCATTCAAATCAAACAGCAAACAAACTTTGTAACTTTTTCATAACAGCATTCTAATCTATTTAACACGAAATAAGAATAAAAACTCTAAGAGTTTACTTAGCTAAGGAATCCCATCTCAGACAGCTAACGAGCGGACAGGAAAAAAGGGGAGAGAGGATAAAGAAAAAAAAACGGCTTTATGAGATGGCGGAGACGGTAGCCATGTTTGCCTTGTCAAGAATAGGTGTCGGTAATGGTATAGGCGTGACGGGCTCTCTAGGGCTCGCAGACCAACATACCTT
>NC_090731.1:166763537-166766037 GCF_036898095.1 Palaemon carinicauda | reverse complement strand
ACTGGAACAGCCTTCCTTTTATTATTTTGTCTTTTTGTGAAACTGTGGAACAATCTTCCTTTTACTATTTTATCTTTGTGAAACTGTGGAACAGTCTTCCTTTTACTATTTTGTCTTTGTGCGAAACTGTAGAACAGTCTTCCTTTAACTATTTTGTCTTTTTGTGAAACTGTGGAACAGTCTTCCTTTTATTATTTTGTCTTTGTGAAACTGTGGAACCGTCTTCCTTTTACTATTTTATCTTTGTGAAACTGTGGAACCCTCTTCCTTTTACTATTTTATCTTTGTGAAACTGTGGAACCGTCTTCCTTTTACTATTTTATCTTTGTGAAACTGTGGAACCGTCTTCCTTTTACTATTTTATCTTTGTGAAACTGTGGAACCGTCTTCTTGCCATTGCTATTGGTAGCGATTTTCACACATTTCAAAAGACTTATTTTAAAAACTGTTTCCTGCGAGATTCGTTTTGCAATGTAGTGGTATCAAACGAACCATGAATTTTTTTTTTTTTTTTTTTTTTTTTTATAGATGATAGGAAAGGTGGGTGAAAGAAGAGTGAAGGTAGTTGGTTACCTAACCATGTTAAGGAATAGTTTGGTTAGTTAACTATTAGTAAGAGTAATGTAAAGTGTGGTTTAGACAAAATTTTGTTTATATAATGATACAATATGGTAGATATCATGGCACCTTGAAATTCATGAAATACTAGAATACAGAAAAAATACACTCTATTGTATTCTTATGTTGTCCTGCCTTTGTCATAAAAGTGTGTGCACATTAATGATTTTGTTTGATAACGGAAGAGTAATTAAGCTTTTTTATGAACTTCCAATAAAATAATGCATAACCAGCACACACATGTATAAAAATCACGAGAGCTGACACGTGATAAGCATAAATAATTATAAGAAAAGTGAAAAGACTTTATTGGAGTTAGTACTGTCGTATTTCGTATTGTCACTAATGAGACGAAAGTACTTACTCCAATCAAGATTTTTGTTCTTCCTTTCGGCGCTATAATACACACACACATACATATACTAGTGTATACGACCCGTGAAAATTAACGGCTATATGTTCAAATAGATATGCATACACAAAAATTTAACGCTTCCCATTCACTCTCCCTCTCCTCTCGGGGTTCTCCCTATCCCTTCTACCCGAGGAGAGACCGAGTAGTTATACTGCTGGCAATGCCGCTGATCGTGACCGGGAAATATATATATATATATATATATATATATATATATATATATATATATATATATATATATATATATAAAGAGACACTTGGTATTTATTTTATGTGAAAGATTAACACATGTTTGAGTATAAGGCTCGCTTACCTGTTCTTTTTGTTTCCCATTCATCGATTGTTATTTGATACTGATCATATTTCCCATGTTTTTTTAATTGACTAGAACCGACAACCCCCTCCCCCCCCCCCCTCTCTATGGAAGTTTGGAGAAAATATTTTGTTGATGAGACGCAATAACCTGTAAGGTCCGATCTGGTAAAATGCTAATTTTATTTTTTTATTTTTTTTTTTTGTCTTTGGTCCTTTTCTCCCTAATATTCATCATAATTTCTCTCTGTTGATCAGTAGAAACATGAAGGGTTGCTGTCGTACGAGAGATTGATGTTCATTCATGGATTCATTTATGTCTTTTTTATGTGCATTTAATGATTTATGCCTTTATGTAAAGGTGGGTTGATAAAAAAAAAAAACGATTTGTTGAACAGCATGGAGTTGTTCTTATTCAGAATCTTAATTTTTCTAAAGTCATAATTCATGTAGAGTAGCATCAGTGAGTTGGAGGTAATATTATCAGATTCTACGTACGATGATATTGGTAATTTTCGTCAATGACCTTAGATGTCAGGATGCCTGAAAACTTTAAATCAATCAATAAAATCAATCAATCGTCCGTTGTAGCATTTGCGGACATGTGTACGCAATTTTTTGGGATTGGGTATGTCATAGTAAGAGGTTTCTATTTATATTGCATATACATACAACAACAACAACAACAACAACAACAACAAATGCAGCCGTATCTAGTCCACTGGAGGACAAAATCCTTTGACATGTCCTTATTCATATTCAGAGTTTGGCTGATTTTCATCACCCAGCACGCAGGCCAATGCGGATTGGTGATGGTGGGAGATTTTCGTCTGATCGTTCAAAACAAACCAACTTAGTAAGGGTGGCCCTGACTAGTACAGCTTTGCTGATCATGGCGGCGATACGCAAACTTTTTCACCATGGCTAGGTATTTCCTCTCGGAAATATATATATATATATATATATATATATATATATATATATATACTGTATATATGTACTGTAATATATATATATATATATATATATATATATATATATATATATATATACTGTATATATATATATACATATATATATATATATATATATATATATATATATATATGTAGATATATACTGTGTGTATATATATATATATATATGTATATATAT
>NC_090731.1:166736037-166761037 GCF_036898095.1 Palaemon carinicauda | reverse complement strand
AACCAATACCATAAGTGCGGAACATATTCTCTCTCTCTCTCTCTCTCTCTCTCTCTCTCTCTCTCTCTCTCTCTCTCTCTCTCTCTCTCTCTCTCTCTGGGCGAACGCATCGGCGATATTCCCTTGCTTGCTTTGCTTTTATGGTCCAGCACTTTATCATCCTTTCTTAGCACTTCTGTCAGTTAGGAGGCTGGGGAAAAAACGCGTTCAGTGATAATATTGCCTCTCCGTGATAAGACGATATTCATAAGAAGATGAGTCAGGCAATAAACTGTTGGCTGTGACACGCCCTCCATTTCCGCAATTTTAACAGCTGGTTGGTTTGCTGGTCCTTCAGACAAAAAAATGTTGGAAAGTCATTTGTCTTGTTAGAAACTCGAGAAAAAATATCATGCTTTCATAAATTATAATTCTATTTGACTTATTTTATGCAATTATTATTATTATTATTATTATTATTATTATTATTATTATTATTATTATTATTATTATTATTATTACCTCCGCCAAGGAATTGGAAGGAATTTGTTTGTTTATTTTTGTTTGTGTTTGTTTGAGAACAGCTTCCTGGCCACAATTTTAATCGTAGAGTAATGAAACTTGCAGGGATTAACGTTCATTCTAAAAGCAGGAAAGGATTAACTACTGGAAGGTCAGGGTCAAAGGTTAAGGTCACAGTCAAGGAAAATGTAAAATTCATGTGCTCAGCCAAGGTTTGGACATCGTTGTCACAGAAACTTCAAACCTGGTTCATATTTGAATGTATGAAAATTCACGTCAGTTAATACATGTTAAGGTTAAAAGTCCCGGTCGAGCAAAAAATCGAGAAATAAGCTGACGCAGCGGAGGTCTGCGCTTTACTGAGTGCCCCTCTAGTTATATTATCAATGTTATTGTCCTTATTATTAGACAAGCTACAACCCTAATTATTAGAAGTAGTAGGAAGTATTAGAATATTGTCATGTTGGTATTTCATTTTCGACATGCAAATAAATATGTTCTACATTTCTTATGAGTTATATGTTTGTCAGTATTTTTTTACTTCTCCTCCAAGACTACTGCCATTTGCAGTTTGATCCAAACTTGCAGCTCTTCACACAGACTTTGGATCTATTCATTACATTTTGCAAGGTCCTCCAATAACTTTCTCACTCATACTGAGTTCGTGAGACTTTCATGACATTGAAAACAAGTTTTTAACTATATGCGTGTTCATGGCATTCGTATTATGATTTTCAAATTGTAATTTTGATGGAGACTGCATTTCCACGTAGAGGAATCCGTGCAATTTAGCAGATATTGAATTAGACAATAGCATTAGGAGATGGGGTAACCGACTTACACTTCGGTTTCCTTATGTAGACGTTTTTATATATTAAAGCTCACAATATTTAAAAAATGAAATATATTTTAACAATTTCCCAAATAAGCGAACCGGTTTTAAAATTTACTTAGTCATGTGCTTACTTAATACAAAGATGAAATATTTTTAAACATTTTTCAAAATAAGCAAAACGGTTTTGAAATTTACTTACTCATGTGTTTATTTAATACTCATAAATTGCCTATAAGTGATTTATAGATTTACAAATCAAATGCATGATTCATATTTAGGATGCCCCTATAGTCCAAATCTATTTGGCCGATAGCCTTCGTTGCTACATTATGAATCAGTACCAGTATGTGCAGGGATGAAAAAGAGTGAATCGTGTGATTGATTGCAAGATAGAGGTGGATTGTGTAAGGTTTGTAGTAGGGATTTTTACAATGCTGATGGGCCTTCTGAACAAGATAGATTAATTGATTGATATTGGATAAGTTTTCCGCACATGATAGTATGTCCACGATTCAACAGTCAAGTATGAAGTTTCGCTGGGACCGTTTTGATTTTTTCACTGGACTTGTTACTTTTTACTGGAAAGGAATTCATTTGCAAAAAGAATGTAATATACATATATAAATATATATATATATATATATATATATATATATATATGTGTGTGTGTGTGTGTGTGTGTGTGTGTGTGTATGTGTTTATAAATAAGTGAGAGTACGTGTGTACACAAATCTGACTTTAGGGTATATATGTACTTAGTCTTACATATTGTTGCTCCGTGCATTTCCTAGATAAGCGATTTAATGGCGCATCTTCACCCCAGCACAAAAATGGGGTTAAAAACCGAATACTTCATAGGAATGAAAGAGTAACTTTAAGACCATAACAAGAAAAATGTACCTTTTTATATATGTATTACTTATAAATACTTAACTTTCCTATTTCCTTACTGCCCCCACTTTTCTTTCACCCACCTTTCCTCTCAGCTGAAGAATAAAGAGGATTCAATATATCTAAATAAATGGCAATAAACGAACACAATTACGAACATATGTTCAGGAAACAGAAGACGGAGAAGAGACAAGAGAGAAAGCTAGGAGAGAGGCATCGAAGCTGCCTGGTCATCGAAGCGCGTCCGATGGAAAGTGGGTATAGAAAAGGCATTTGAAGAACGCGGTAATACACACGGTCAAATTACGGTCCAATTCCTGCTGTGCTGTGGTGTGCGATGAGTTTTTATCCCTTCTGCAATGGAACGGAACATTTCCAATAAGTGTTTGTTCAGAATAGAGTATTGGTTAAATGGAGAGTCGATAGATTTCCTTCCGAAATTAATTATTATAGTTTAGAAAGTGGAGGTGGATGTGAGGCCGCTATTCCCGGTATGTTGGGTTCTTTCTTCATACAAGTTGAGGAATGGAATGTGTATATGGCCATTGTAAATTCGGTATGTATATGTATATATATATATATATATATATATATATATATATATATATATATATATATATATATATATGTGTGTGTGTGTGTGTGTGTGTATGATAAATTTTGCACATTTAGACGTGTTTTTCATATTCAAATAAGCCATATATATTTTTGATACATTAATGTCTGGATTCTCTTAACGACCTCGGGATCAGAGCCCCATGCGAATTCTCGACTGGTCACAAGCTCTTATCTTTGTGTGATTTCGCCTGGGGCTCTGATCCCGATGTCGTTAAGAGAATCCAGACATTAATGTATCAAAAATATATATGGCTTATTTGAATATATATATATATATATATATATATATATATATATATATATATATATATATATATATATATATATATATATATATATATATATATATATATTTGTGTGTCTCCCTTCCAGTGTTGGAATACCTTAACGCCGTGAAACAGGTTTTTGTATCACCATGATCAGCAAAGCTATACTACTCAGGGCCACCTATACTAGGATGGTTTGCTGTGATAGATCACTGATCAGACTAAATCTCCAACCATCAGCAATACATAATGACCAGCTTTGTGATGCAATGGCCAAACCCCAAACATGAATAAGGCGTCTGAGGCCTTTGTCCTGCAGTGGACTAGACACGGCTGCGTTTGCTATTGTGTGTGTGTATATATATATATATATATATATATATATATATATATATATATATATATGTGTGTGTGTATATATATATATATATATATATATATATATATATATATATATATATATATATATATATATCTACTTCTTGCGCTTTTTCACACCCTCAAACCTTGACTAGCTTTCAGACATGAATAAGGCGTCTGAGGCCTTTGTCCTGCAGTGGACTAGACACAGCTGCGTTTGCTATTGTGTGAGTGTGAGTATGTTTATATATATATATATATATATATATATATATATATATATATATATATATATATATATATATGTGTATATATATATATATATATATATATATATATATATATATATATATATATATATTCCTTCCTCTTTTTCACACCCTGAAAGCATGACTACCTTTAGTTGTTTCCAAATTTATCTCTACTCGCTATCCTTTAACCATGGCTCAATATTCTCTTCTAGGAGTTCCCTCCTTCTCCAATACTATGATCATCACGTAAATAACGTTTCCGACAGTTTTATGGTGTTTTTTTTTTTCCAAGTAGAACTTTGTAATATATTACGGCTTTGTTTAAGAATTCCACCTTTTTTTCTGATAGATTTTTGGTAAAATGAAGTGGAAGTGTTACGGAAGCTGGGATGTGGTTTGCTGTATACGACAGTTTAGGAAGTCCTTTTTTTTTTTTTTTTTTTTTTTTCCCTCGATCCTAGGGAAAGTAAATTTTTGGAGGGAAGCGCTTTGTCGGTTTTTAAACTTGTTTCCACTTACTTACATTCTTACTTACTTACTTACTTAATTATTTACTTATTTATTTACTTACTTATTTACTTACTTACTTCATTACTTACTTACTTACTTAAAGGACCGCTATCCTGGTCCTATCACGCAGAGGAACCCTACTCACCAGAGGACGTACAAGAACAGTAACTTTATCATCATAAGTTATTAAGTAGTTTATATATCACATTGCATAACTGATGATTATTATCAAATCTACATTATCGAAGCACTTAGAGAACAAGAAAGTCTTCAGTTTCGTCTTGAACGAAATATTTCGTTTTTATTATATCTCGAATTTGAATTGTTTTATTTCCATCAGATTGAACATTTACATAGCGGCTATTTATGACAGGATTCCTTCGTTGTAGAAATATTGCGTGAGACTAATTATTATTATTATTGTTATTATTATTATTATTATTATTATTATTATTATTATTATTATTATTATTATTACTTGCTAAGCTACAACCCTTGTTGGAAAAGCAGGATGCTATAAGTCAAGGGGCTCCAACACGGAAAATAGCCCAGTGAGGAAAGGAAACAAGGAAAAATATATTTTAAAAACAGTAACAGCATTCAAATAGATATTTCCTATATAAACTATAAAATTTAGGCCTTAATTAGTCATTAGAAAGATTTTCAAAAGTAATTTGGTCAGTGGATTTGTGTGATGCTGAAATGAACCTTTTCAGCTAATAAATAGAATTAACTAAGATTTTTTTTATTATGCTATTTCCAACGATGGTTACATTGAAAAAAGGGATTAACGTTAACAGAAACTAAATTAGTTTGTCTTTTGTTACAATCCTAAATAATATTTGCTTAGCACCCAAAGAGAAAATATAAGTTATGTGAGCCTGGATAAAGTGTTAAATCCAGAGGTATCTATCACTGAGCAATACAGCAATAAAGTGTTAAATCCAGAGGTATCTATCACTGAGCAATACAGCAATAAAGTGTTAAATCTAGAGGTATCTATCACTGAGCAGTACAGCAATAAAGTGTTAAATCCAGAGGTATCTATCACTGAGCAGTACAGCAATAAAGTGTTAAATCCAGAGGTATCTATCACTGAGCAATACAGCAATAAAGTGTTAAATCCAGAGGTATCTATCACTGAGCAATACAGCAATAAAGTGTTAAATCCAGAGGTATCTATCACTGAGCAATACAGCAATAAAGTGTTGAATCCAGAGGTATCTATCACTGAGCAATACAGCAATAAAGTGTTAAATCCAGAGGTATCTATCACTGAGCAATACAGCAATAAAGTGTTAAATTCAGAGGTATCTATCACTGAGAAATACAGCAATAAAGTGTTAAATCCAGAGGTATCTATCACTGAGCAATACAGCAATAAAGTGTTAAATCCAGAGATATCTATCACTGAGCAATACAGCAATAAAGGGTTGAATCCAGAGGTATCTATCACTGAGCAATACAGCAATAAAGTGTTAAATCCAGAGGTATCTCACTGAGCAATACAGCAATAAAGTGTTAAATCCAGAGGTATCTATCACTGAGCAATACAGCAATAAAGTGTTAAATCCAGAGGTATCTATCACTGAGCAATACAGCAATAAAGTGTTAAATCCAGAGGTATCTATCACTGAGCAATACGGCAATAAAGTGTTAAATCCAGAGGTATCTATCACTGAGCGATACAGCAATAAAGTGTTAAATCCAGAGTTATCTATCACTGAGCAATACAGCAATAAAGTGTTAAATCCAGAGGTATCTATCACTGAGCAATAAAGTGTTAAATCCAGAGGTATCTATCACTGAGCAATACAGCAATAAAGTGTTAAATCCAGAGGTATCTATCACTTAGCAATACAGCAATAAAGTGTTAAATCCAGAGGTATCTATCACTGAGCAATACAGCAATAAAGTGTTAAATCCAGAGGTATCTATCACTGAGCAATACGGCAATAAAGTGTTAAATCCAGAGGTATCTATCACTGAGCGATACAGCAATAAAGTGTTAAATCCAGAGTTATCTATCACTGAGCAATACAGCAATAAAGTGTTAAATCCAGAGGTATCTATCACTGAGCAATACGGCAATAAAGTGTTAAATCCAGAGGTATCTATCACTGAGCGATACGGCAATAAAGTGTTAAATCCAGAGGTTAAGTGTTAAATCCAGAGGTATCTATCACTGAGCAATACAGCAATAAAGTGTTAAATCCAGAGGTATCTATCACTGAGCAATACAGCAATAAAGTGTTAAATCCAGAGGTATCTATCACTGAGCAATACAGCAATAAAGTGTTAAATCCCTTCTAGTAGGATTAGTTTGTAAACCCGGAAATATCCCAGATACAAATAAACATAAACCGATTCAGGAAGTAAGTCGTAAATTGTAAGAATCCGATTAATCCAAAGCTGGCATTAGCTATATGAAATTCAAACTGGGATGCAGCTGCGCCAGTGATATAAATCTGATTACTCCTGCGTCTCGTGCAGCTGTGTCAACGGCATGAATGGACTCGATGCTCCTGTATTTTTGTTCTGTAGGAGCCACCTGGATTTCAGAAATAGATCCTCGGGAAGTATTTGTCTTTCCAATGTCTAAATAGAGGCTGTCTGTGGTGCCCTGTTGGAAATTATTATTATTATTATTATTATTATTATTATTATTATTAATTGCTAAGTTACAACCCTAGTTGGAAAAGCATAATGCTATAATCCCAGGGGCTCCAACAGGGAAAATAGCCCAGTGAGGAAAGGAAGCTGTGTCAACGGCATGAATGGGCTCGATGCTCCTGTGTTTTTTGCTCTGTAGGAGCCACCTGGATTTCAGAAATAGATCCTCGGGAAGTATTTGTCTTTCCAATCTCTAAATGATCCTCGGGAAGTATTTGTCTTTCCAATGTCTAAATGATCCTCGGGAAGTATTTGTCTTTCCAATGTCTAAATGATCCTCGGGAAGTATTTGTCTTTCCAATGTCTAAATGATCCTCGGGAAGTATTTGTCTTTCCGATGTCTAAATGATCCTCGGGAAGTATTTGTCTTTCCAATCTCTTAATGATCCTCGGGAAGTATTTGTCTTTCCAATGTCTAAATGATCCTCGGAAAGTATTTGTCTTTCCAATCTCTTCATGATCCTCGGGAAGTATTTGTCTTTCCAATCTCTTAATGATCCTCGGGAAGTATTTGTCTTTCCAATCTCTTAATGATCCTCGGGAAGTATTTGTCTTTCCAATGTCTAAATGATCCTCGGGAAGTATTTGTCTTTCCAATGTCTAAATGATCCTCGGGAAGTATTTGTCTTTCCAATGTCTAAATGATCCTCGGGAAGTATTTGTCTTTCCAGTCTCTTAATGATCCTCGGGAAGTATTTGTCTTTCCAATGTCTAAATGATCCTCGGGAAGTATTTGTCTTTCCAATCTCTTAATGATCCTCGGGAAGTATTTGTCTTTTCAATGTCTAAATGATCCTCGGGAAGTATTTGTCTTTCCAATGTCTAAATGATCCTCGGGAAGTATTTGTCTTTCCAATCTGTAAATGATCCTCGGGAAGTATTTGTCTTTCCAATGTCTAAATGATCCTCGGGAAGTATTTGTCTTTCCAATGTCTAAATGATCCTCGGGAAGTATTTGTCTTTCCAATGTCTAAATGATCCTCGGGAAGTATTTGTCTTTCCAATGTCTAAATGATCCTCGGGAAGTATTTGTCTTTCCAATGTCTAAATGATCCTCGGGAAGTATTTGTCTTTCCAATGTCTAAATGATCCTCGGGAAGTATTTGTCTTTCCAATGTCTAAATGATCCTCGGGAAGTATTTGTCTTTCCAATGTCTAAATGATCCTCGGGAAGTATTTGTCTTTCCAATCTCTTAATGATCCTCGGGAAGTATTTGTCTTTCCAATGTCTAAATGATCCTCGGGAAGTATTTGTCTTTCCAATCTCTTAATGATCCTCGGGAAGTATTTGTCTTTCCAATGTCTAAATGATCCTCGGGAAGTATTTGTCTTTCCAATGTCTAAATGATCCTCGGGAAGTATTTGTCTTTCCAATCTCTAAATGATCCTCGGGAAGTATTTGTCTTTCCAATGTCTAAATGATCCTCGGGAAGTATTTGTCTTTCCAATGTCTAAATGATCCTCGGGAAGTATTTGTCTTTCCAATGTCTAAATGATCCTCGGGAAGTATTTGTCTTTCCAATGTCTAAATGATCCTCGGGAAGTATTTGTCTTTCCAATGTCTAAATGATCCTCGGGAAGTATTTGTCTTTCCAATCTCTAAATGATCCTCGGGAAGTATTTGTCTTTCCAATGTCTAAATGATCCTCGGGAAGTATTTGTCTTTCCAATGTCTAAATGATCCTCGAGAAGTATTTGTCTTTCCAATGTCTAAATGATCCTCGGGAAGTATTTGTCTTTCCAATGTCTAAATAGAGGCTGTCTGTGGTGGCCTGTTGGAAATTATTATTATTATTATTATTGTTATTATTATTATTATTATTATTATTAATTGCTAAGCTATAACCCTAGTTGGAAAAGCATAATACTATAAGCCCAGGGGCTCCAACAGGGAAAATAGCCCAGTGAGGAAAGAAAGCAAGGAAAAAAAAAATATTTTAAGAATGATATTAACATGAATATCTCCTATATAAACTATAAAAACTTTAACAAAACATGAGGAAGAGAAATTAGATAGAATAGTGTGCCCGAGTGTACCCTCAAGCAAGAGAACTCTAACCCAAGACAGTGGAAGACCATGGTACAGAGGCTATGGCACTACCCAAGACTAGAGAACAATGGTTTGATTTTGGAGTGTCCTCCTAGAAGAGCTGCTTACCATAGCTAAAGAGTCTCTTCTACCCTCACCAAGAGGCACTGAACAATTACAGTGCAGTAGTTAACCCCTTTGGTGAATAAAAATTATTTGGTAATCTCAGTGTTGTCAGGTGTATGAAGACAGAGGAGAATCTGTAAAGAGTATGCCAGACTATTCGGTATATGTGTAGGCAAAGGGAAAATTAACCGTAACCAAAGAGAAGGATCCATGTAGTACTGTCTGGCCAGTCAAAGGACCCCATAACTCTCTAGCGGTAGTATCTCCACTGGTGTCCCTCTCTGGCTCTCGCCAGAGTAAGGTTCGAATTCCTCTCAAGCTTGATTGTTGCTTTTAGTGTCCGCAACCTCACCATCCTTGTGAACTAAGGATGGCCGGTTTGAGGGGGCCTATGGGGTCTAGCTGCTAAGTCATCAACATCCATTACCGGGCCCTCCCTGGTCCTAGCCTGGATGGAGAGGGGGCTTGAGCGCTGATTATATGTATATATGGTCAGTCTCTTAGGCATTGTCCTGCTAGCTAGGGCATTGTCACTGTCTCTTGCCTCTGTCATTCATGAGTGGCCTTTAAACCTTAAACCTTTGTTGGTATTTAGAGTGTTTAGACACGATAGCCTCAACCCACCATGCAAGGCTCAAGTAACATTCACAAAGCACATTATCTCTTGACAGCCCTGAGATGACCAGACATCCGCAACCAGACACTGCTTGGAGATATCAGGTTTCAAGTCGACCCGTCGCATCACTACTCTAATTGCAGTTACCGAAAGCCATTAATCAGGGTCTCGTTGCACAGATGCCGAATTAATCTTAAACACCACTTCACGTCTCAATTAATTGTCTCTTGTTTAAGAGCCATTTCTCGCTGTAGTATTTGTCCTTCAATCAGTTGTATCACTATGTGTAGTATTTGTCCTTCAATCAGTTGTATCACTATGTGTAGTATTTGTCCTTCAATCAGTTGTATCACTATGTCGTTGTTTGTTTTACTGATTAAACAAGAGCAACCAGAACCCAGGACATGAGTCAGTACACGCATGCGCGTCTAACCACACTCTAGCACACGTAGGTGGACAGTACAGTATATCCTTGAAAGATATTCATAGGCATGAATGGGTTACTTCCTTCTTAAAAGCCAATCCCTCGACCCGTATGGCACGCCAGAAGTGGCCCCGCTTGAGAAATCCAGGATTACTCTCTATTTACATTTATTTTTACTTGTTTGTATCTGGTTTGCTGAGAATGTTTACCCACAACATCCAAAGACCCTGTCTTAATCCCGTGGGCGTTTGCAGCTGAGAAATCTCTGTGAAAAGAATGAAGAGTGAAAGGGACCAAATGGGTTTTCAACTTCGAGACGCTCAACCTCTGGCAAAGAGAACTTTTCTTTTCTTTTTCTTCTCGTTATTGTCGCTGTTTTTTTTTTTTTTTTTTTTTTTTTTTTTTTTTTTTTTTTTTTTTTTTTAGTACAACAATTAATAATCATTTACGCAATTGGACGCATATTTAAGATTTTAGAAAATATTTATAATAAGATTATGCCTGGCCGAATTATTTGTTACACTTAGTTAATTTTTTTGTTTTCAAAATTAGTCATAGTTTGAGCTATGATTTTGTCACTTACTTTATGGCTCAACCTACAGCATCCCAACTACTACGATCAATTTTAGTTGAGGTAGAGTTATATTTAGTTTTAAATGTCACTGAGGTAGAGTAAATTTATTTTTTCGGTAAAGAATGGTGTAAACAGATTCATTTTTGTACTAGCGTTTAGCGTTTTATTATTATTATTATTATTATTATTATTATTATTATTATTATTATTATTATTATTATTATTATTATTATTATTATTATCATTATTATTATTGGCCTATGAATATGCTAAATCATTTGCTGAACAGACTGAAAGAACTCGGATTCCTATATGTCGTCTTCATGTTTACGTTGCTCATGAGATTTAAAGGACATCCATGAATGGTAGGGGCAAGGGACAGTGACAATGACCGAGCAGGACAGTGCTCTAGAGACTAACCATATATACAAATGATCATCGCCCCGGCACCCTCTCCACCCAAGCAAGGACCGGGGTGGGGAGGTAATGGCTGCTGATGACACAGCAGGTAAGCCTATAGACTCCACAAAATCTCCAATCTTTTATATATATATATATATATATATATATATATATATATATATATATATATATATATATTTTGCTCAGCTGAGCACGGGCTCTTGCGTTGGCAACCCGTCGTGTAGGTGCCCGGCTCACGGGAGACCTACTCTGTTAGCTGGAACACTTTATAGATTATATATTTCAACGCAGGCAAGCACAACAGCATCGATCTCTTATGAACGGTCCTGCCCCTGTTCACAAGCATGGTAAGGTTGAAGAAAATACCGAGTTTGAGCCTGTCTCGAACCCCAGTCCAGCAGATCGCCAGACTAAGACGTTTCCAATAGGCTATCTCAATGCTAATTCAACGAGACCAAAATAGCTCAAAATAACACAGCGAAGGACGTTTCCAATGGGCTACCACAATGCTAATTCAACGAGACAAAAATAGCTCAAAATAATACAGCGAAGGACGTTTCCAATGGGCTACCACAATGCTAATTCAACGAAACCAAAATAGCTCAAAATAACACAGCGAAGGACGTTTCCAATGGGCTACCACAATGCTAATTCAACGAGACAAAAATAGCTCTGAATAACACAGCGAAGGACGTTTCCAGTGGGCTACCATAATGCTAATTTAACGAGACCAAAATAGCTCAAAATAACACAGCGAAGGACGTTTCCAATGGGCTACCACAATGCTAATTTAACGAGACAAAAATAGCTCAAAATATCACAGCGAAGGACGTTTCCAATGGGCTACCACAATGCTAATTCAACGAGACCAAAATAGCTCAACATAACACAGCGAATGACGTTTCCAATAGGCTACCACAATGCTGATTTAACGAGACCAAAATAGCTCAAAATAACACAGCGAAGGACGTTTCCAATAGACTACCACAATGCTAATTTAACGAGACCAAAATAGCTCAACGTAACACAGCGAAGGACGTTTCCAATAGGCTACCACAATGCTGATTTAACGAGACCAAAATAGCTCTGAATAACACAGCGAAGGACGTTTCCAATAGGCTACCACAATGCTAATTCAACGAGACCAAAATAGCTCAAAATAACACAGCGAAGGACGTTTCCAATAGGCTACCACAATGCTAATTTAACGAGACCAAAATAGCTCTGAATAACACAGCGAAGGACGTTTCCAATAGGCTACCACAATGCTAATTTAACGAGACCAAAATAGCTCTGAATAACACAGCGAAGGACGTTTCCAATAGGCTTCCACAATACTGATTCAACGAGACCAAAATAGCTCTGAATAACACAGCGAAGGACGTTTCCAATAGGCTACCACAATGCTAATTCAACGAGACCAAAATAGCTCTGAATAACACAGCGAAGGACGTTTCCAATAGGCTACCACAATGCTAATTCAACGAGACCAAAATAGCTCTGAATATCACAGCGAAGGACGTTTCCAATAGGCTACCACAATGCTAATTCAACGAGACCAAAATAGCTCTGAATAACACAGCGAAGAACGTTTCCAATAGGCTACCACAATGCTGATTTAACGAGACCAAAATAGCTCAAAATAACACAGCGAAGGACGTTTCCAATAGGCTACCACAATGCTAATTCAACGAGACTAAAATAGCTCTGAATAACACAGCGAAGGACGTTTCCAATAGGCTACCACAATGCTAATTCAACGAGACCAAAATAGCTCTGAATAACACAGCGAAGGACGTTTCCAATAGGCTACCACAATGCTAATTCAACGAGACCAAAATAGCTCTGAATAACACAGCGAAGGACGTTTCCAATAGGCTACCACAATGCTAATTCAACGAGACCAAAATAGCTCTGAATAACACAGCGAAGGACGTTTCCAATAGGCTACCACAATGCTAATTTAACGAGACCAAAATAGCTCAACATAACACAGCGAAGGACGTTTCCAATAGGCTACCACAATGCTGATTTAACGAGACCAAAATAGCTCTGAATAACACAGCGAAGGACGTTTCCAATAGGCTACCACAATGCTGATTCAACGAGACCAAAATAGCTCAAAATAACACAGCGAAGGACGTTTCCAATAGGCTACCACAATGCTAATTTAACGAGACCAAAATAGCTCAACATAACACAGCGAAGGACGTTTCCAATAGGCTACCACAATGCTAATTTAACGAGACCAAAATAGCTCTGAATAACACAGCGAAGGACGTTTCCAATAGGCTACCACAATGCTGATTCAACGAGACCAAAATAGCTCTGAATAACACAGCGAAGGACGTTTCCAATAGGCTACCACAATGCTGATTTAACGAGACCAAAATAGCTCAAAATAACACAGCGAAGGACGTTTCCAATAGGCTACCACAATGCTAATTCAACGAGACCAAAATAGCTCTGAATAACACAGCGAAGGACGTTTCCAATAGGCTACCACAATGCTAATTCAACGAGACCAAAATAGCTCTGAATAACACAGCGAAGGACGTTTCCAATAGGCTACCACAATGCTAATTCAACGAGACCAAAATAGCTCTGAATAACACAGCGAAGGACGTTTCCAATAGGCTACCACAATGCTGATTTAACGAGACCAAAATAGCTCAAAATAACACAGCGAAGGACGTTTCCAATAGGCTACCACAATGCTAATTCAACGAGACCAAAATAGCTCTGAATAACACAGCGAAGGACGTTTCCAATAGGCTACCACAATGCTAATTCAACGAGACCAAAATAGCTCTGAATAACACAGCGAAGGACGTTTCCAATAGGCTACCACAATGCTAATTCAACTAGACCAAAATAGCTCTGAATAACACAGCGAAGGACGTTTCCAATAGGCTACCACAATGCTAATTCAACGAGACCAAAATAGCTCAAAATAACACAGCGAAGGACGTTTCCAATAGGCTACCACAATGCTAATTTAAAGAGACCAAAATAGCTCATAATATCACAGCGAAGGACGTTTCCAATAGGCTACCACAATGCTAATTCAACGAGACCAAAATAGCTCTGAATAACACAGCGAAGGACGTTTCCAATAGGCTACCACAATGCTAATTCAACGAGACCAAAATAGCTCTGAATAACACAGCGAAGGACGTTTCCAATAGGCTACCACAATGCTAATTCAACGAGACCAAAATAGCTCTGAATAACACAGCGAAGGACGTTTCCAATAGGCTACCACAATGCTAATTCAACGAGACCAAAATAGCTCTGAATAACACAGCGAAGGACGTTTCCAATAGGCTACCACAATGCTAATTCAACGAGACCAAAATAGCTCAAAATAACACAGCGAAGGACGTTTCCAATAGGCTACCACAATGCTAATTCAACGAGACCAAAATAGCTCAAAATAACACAGCGAAGGACGTTTCCAATGGGCTACCACAATGCTAATTTAACGAGACAAAAATAGCTCAAAATAAAACAGCGAACGACGTTTCCAATAGGCTACCACAATGCTAATTTAACGAGACAAAAATAGCTCAAAATAAAACAGCGAACGACGTTTCCAATAGGCTACCACAATGCTAATATAGAGACAAAAATAGCTCAAAATAAAACAGCGAACGACGTTTCCAATAGGCTACCACAATGCTAATATAGAGACAAAAATAGCTCAAAATAAAACAGCGAACGACGTTTCATAGGCTACCACAATGCTAATTCAATAGCTCAAAATAACACAGCGAAGGACGTTTCCAATAGGCTACCACAGTGCTAATTCAACGAGACAAAAATAGCTCAAAATAACACAGCGAAGGACGTTTCCAATGGGCTACCACAATGCTAATTCAACGAGACAAAAATAGCTCAAAATAATACAGCGAAGGACGTTTCCAATAGGCTACCACAGTGCTAATTCAACGAGACAAAAATAGCTCAAAATAATACAGCGAAGGACGTTTCCAATAGGCTACCACAGTGCTAATTTAACGAGACCAAAATAGCTCAAAATAACACAGCGAAGGACGTTTCCAATAGGCTACCACAATGCTAATTTAACGAGACGAAAATAGCTCTGAATAACACAGCGAAGGACGTATCCAATAGGCTACCACAATGCTAATTCAACGAGACCAAAATAGCTCAAAATAACACAGCGAAGGACGTTTCCAATAGGCTACCACAATGCTAATATAGAGACCAAAATAACAGCGAAGAGCGTTTCCAATAGGCTACCACAATGCTAATATAGAGACCAAAATAGCTCTGAATAACACAGCGAAGCGAGGTTATAAAGGACTTCAAGTTATGCTAAAACCAGGTAATCCTCAATGGCGAAATTCTTTTGACAGTCAGAGTTAAACCATTTGAGCAGGGTTGTAAAACAGTCGTAATGGAATCTGGTTGTCAGCGACTTACCAAATCTCTTGGATTATGGGTATCAGGAACGATGCCAAGGTAAATCTGAAACTGTCATCTTGTTAGAGAGAGAGAGAGAGAGAGAGAGAGAGAGAGAGAGAGAGAGAGAGAGAGAGAGAGAGAGAGAGAGAGCAAAGGTTTTCGGGGAATAATTCTTAGAGTAGTTTTTTACTGATTTCATGTATTTCTACATTACATGAGGTGAAAAGAAATAAATTATTAATTATTATTATTATTATTATTTTCATTATTATTATTATTATTATTATTATTATTATTATTATTATTATTATTATTATTATTATTGATCAAAACTAACCCAAAATTTGACAAGGAAAACAAACGGCACAAATCCAAAGTTGAGAAAATAAACATTGACCATCCAAATCTTTATCCAATATTTATTAACGCAAATTTTTATGTTAAATAATCTTTATTTATAAACAAGGAAGAAAGTCAGTTCTTTTCGTAGATTTTAAAGCTGTTCTAGCACCAGGATTAAGGAAGAAACGAGGGAGAGGCTGTGAGGAGAAATTTATGTTGTCTTTCTCAAACCAGTCTTGTTTACCTAATTCAGGTAGTTGATTCATAGCTTTTTGTTTATTATTTTTTTTTGAGAAGTTGATTTTAAAAGAATGTTATATTTATTGTGAGTTATGAATTTTCTTTTCATAGTTGAATTTATTTTTAAATTAAATTTTCGGGTAGATTAAGGAAAATCTACACGACACCATAGAATGATTTAACAAATGTTGTTTTCTTTTTCGAAAATATTCAGAAATGGTAATAGCAATCCACATTAACTCCCTCAAAAAGTAATGGAAAATCTCCAGAAAAAACTATATATGATTACAGCATCCTGCTTTTCCAACTAGGGTTGTAGATTAGCAAGTAGTAATAATAATAATAACAACAACAACAACAATAACAATAATAATAATAATAATAATAATAATAATAATAATAATAATAATAAATACCGTTCACTCAAAACCTCGACAATTGTTACATCTAAAAATAGAGCATGAAATAGTCATTATTTTTCCCGATAGATGGCGTAAGACGCTGGCAATGTGCAACCTTGCGCATCTCCTTTTAGAGGAAGAAGTTTCCTTTTTAGCCCGAAGTGAAACATCGAGCCTCTGAAACTTGATTCTTAACTGGAGTTCTTTGTTTGTTGCGAGTTCTATTGACGTACGAAGTATTTGTAGTCTTTGCTGGGAAGCAATGGTGAAATTATGTTCAACTTTTAGTTAAATTATGAATATACTGTGCGATATTGTTTTTAAACTTATAAATAATTTTCTTTTATTGTCATAATTTTGAGTGTTTTTTTTTTAATTATTATCATTATTTTATCAACATTATTAGTATAATGTTTGCTATTATCATCATTATTATTATTATTATTATTATTATTATTATTATTATTATTATTGTTTTCTTTACAATTATCATTGTTGTATTTGCATTATTATGATTTTTTATATTATTATTATTATTACTATTATTATTATTATTATTATCATTATTTTTATGATATTTATCATTATTATTATTATTAATATTATTATTATCATTATTATTATTAGTATTATTATTATTGTTTTATTTACAATTATCTTTGTTGTATTTGCATTATTATTATTATTATCATTATTATTATCATCATCAATATTATTATTATCATTATTATTATTAATAAATTTATTATTATTATTATTATTACTATTTTTATTACTATTATTATTAAGCATATCAATATTATTATTACAGCGATCTAGATGTACCGCCTTAAAAATCCCACCATTTCCATTTACTCCTGAACTTGCATAACCTGATACGAGTACAAAACTCGAAGAGTGTGTCTGTGAGTCCGTCGTTAAGAGGGATAAGCAGAAGCAAAACTTTTTCGCCGGGGAACTTATTTCGGAGCCATTATAGAGACAGGGAAGACACTCGTCGTTCCGTTCCTGATTCAGCCAGGGATTTTCCACTCTTCTTTTTAAGCGAGCCGAACTTTTCCCATTTTCATCTTTTGTGTGGTTTTCTCAAAATGTTTATGACTGTGGTGCAATGGCTGGTCTGGGTTTGTTTTTTTTTTTTTTTTTTTTTTGTATGGACCACCGAACCTGAATGTACAGTTAATATTATTATTATTATTATCATTATTATTATTATTACTTGCTAAGCTACAACCCTAGTTGAAAAAGCAGGATTCAATAGGCCCAGGGACTCCAACAGGGAAAATAGCCCAGTGAGGAAAGGTTATTATTATTATTATTATTATTATTATTATTATTACTTGCTAAGCTGCAACCCTAGTTGGAAAAGCAGGATTCAATAAGCCCAGGGACTCCTACAGGGAAAATAGCCCAGTGAGGAAAGGTTATTATTATTATTATTATTATTATTATTATTATTACTTGCTAAGCTACAACCCTAGTTGGAAAAGCAGGTTTCAATAGGCCCAGGGACTCCAACAGGTAAAATACCCCAGTGAGGAATGGTTAAAAGGAAAAATCAAATATTTTAAGAACAGTAACAACATTAAGATAAATATGTCCTATATAAACTATAAAAACTTTAACAAAACAAGAAGAGAAATAAGATAGAATAGTGTGCCCAAGTGTACCCTCAAGCAAGAGAACTCTAACCTAAGACAGTGGAAGAACATGGTACAAAGGCTATGTCACTACCCAAGACTAGAGAACAATGGTTTGATTTTGTCGTGTCCTTCTCTTAGAAGAGCTGCTTACCATAGCTAAAGAGTCCCTTCTACCCTTGCCAAGAGGAAAGTGGCCACTGAATTATTACAGTGCAGTAACCCCTTAGGTGAAGAAGAATTGTTTGGTAATCTCAGTGTTGTCAGGTGTATGAGGGCAGAGGAGAATATGTAAAGAATAGGCCAGACTATTCGGTGTGTGTGTAGATAAAGGGAAAATGAACCGTAACCAGAGGGAGGGATCCACTGTAGAACAGGCCAGTCAAAGGACCCCATAAGTCTCTAGCGGTATTAAGCTACAACCCTAGTTGGAAAAGGGGGATGTTATAAGCCCAAGGGCTCCAACAAGAAAAAAATAACTCAGTGAGGAAATGAATAAGGAAATAAAGAAAAAAATAAACTGCAAGGGAAGTAATGAACAGTTAAAATAAGATATTGTAAGAACAGTAACAACATTGAAACAGATCTTTGTTCTCTAGTCTTGGGTAGTGCCATAGCGTCTGTACCATGGTCTTCTACTGTCTTGGGTTAGAGTTCTCTTGTTTGAGGGTACACTCAGGCTCACTATTCTATCTTATTTCTCTTCCTCTGTTGAAGTTTTTATAGTTTATATAGGAGATATTTATTTCAATGTTACTCTTCTTAGAATACTTTATTTTTCCTTGTTTCCTTTCCTCACTGGGCTATTTTCCCTGTTGGAGCCCCTGGGCTTATAGCATCCTGCTTTTCCAACTAGGGTTGTAGCTTAGGAGGTAATGATAATAATAATAATAATAATAATATATAAACTGTAAAAAGAGACTTATGGCATCCTTTTCAACATGAAAATATTTTCTGCAAGTTCGAATTTTTGAAGTTGGCTTCAATGATTCCTTTATACTACACGGGAAACTAGGGAGACGTTTATACATTGCAGCAGGAAATACTGTGTTTAGCAAAAGAGAAACTGTTAGGAACACTGCCTGTAAAAAAAAAAGGGTGGCTGATCATGCAAACACGTGATCAAATCATTATTAATTTTATGAAGTGCTGTTAAGCAAATGACAATATTTTTTTTATACAGCGCTTCGTAAAGTTCATAAAAATGTGTGTATTTTTGGTGTTTTCTTAGGCAAATTGTCACTTACTACATCAATTATTTTAAGATTACCTTTCCCTGATTCTTTTTGTATCGTTTCTTAAAGGAAACTAAGATGTTAAAATTTTGTTGCTCCATTTAATAAACTTTAAACTTTATTAACTTTTTTACTCCATTTAATAAACTTGAAATTTTATTAACTTTTTCACTCCATTTAATAAACTATTACTCTTGTTGACTTTTTTTGCTCCATTTAATAAACTTTTAATTTTATGAACTTTTTTGCTCCATTTAATAAACTTTTAATTTTAGTAACTTTTTTGCTTCATTTAATTAACTTATAATAACTATTTTTTGCTCCATTTAATAAACTTAATTTTATGAACTTTTTTGCTCAATTTAATAAACTTTTAATTTTGTTAACTTTTTTGCTCCATTTGATAAACTTTTACCGACAGATCTTTCAGTCAATAAGTAATGGCGTTAGTTGGGAATCTATACAAAGATATCATTTTGCTCATGTAATGGTAGCGCACTCATACAAACGAAAATTAAAAGAAATCTAAAGACATGAAAATCAACAAATATGATAATTCGAGATATTTCCTATAAAAAATCATGAAAATACTAAAGTCCATTTCTTTTAGCGAGTCATATTTGCACCGACTCGCAGCGGTGCCCTTTTAGCTCGGAAAAGTTTCTTGATCGCTGATTGGTTGGACGAGATAATTCTAACCAATCAGCGATCAGGAAACTTTTCCGAGCTAAAAGGGCACCGCTGCGAGTCGGTGCAAATCTCCCTCGATAAAAGAAATGGACTATAGTGTAGACATCTGGTTAATATATAAAGTTTTAAAATTCTAGTAAAGATAGCAGTTTTTCAATTTTTATTCAAAACTTTAGTCTTGAAGATAAGGAGAGATACAAAACTGGAAAAATGTTCTTAAAATAGTTAATGCCACAAGTGTTTTAGCATGTAACGTGGTGAAAGGGCTTATGTAATCCATGATGAACAAAGATGTACTAATCAGGGCCACCCATACTAGGGTGGTTTGCTGTGAGCGATCAGACTAAAGTCTCCCACCACAAGCAATCTGCAGTGGTCAGCGTGTTGAGGAAAACTGAACAAACTCCAGACATGAGTAAGGGCATGTTTAAGGCCTTTATCCTGCAGTGGATTAGAAACGGGTGCATTTGTTGTT
Organism: Palaemon carinicauda; assembly: GCF_036898095.1. Taxonomy (NCBI): domain Eukaryota; kingdom Metazoa; phylum Arthropoda; class Malacostraca; order Decapoda; family Palaemonidae; genus Palaemon; species Palaemon carinicauda. The sequence goes on along the minus strand of NC_090731.1, from coordinate 166,740,486 downwards.
TGTTACTGATATACCTTATATTATGTGTACATATATATATATATATATATATATATATATATATATATATGTATGTATATATATATGTATATATATGTGTACATATATAGACATATGTATATATACATATATATATATGTATATATATATATATATGTATGTATATATATACACAGTATATATATATACATACACAGTATATATATATATATATATATATATATATATATATATATATATATATATATATACTGTATATATGTATGTATATAAAAAACGTATACATCATATATTATATAATGCAAGCTCAACTTAAGGAGCCTTGCATGTACCATGCCACGGGTATGCATTATCGAATCGAGCAAGTTCATGAGGGATAATGGACATGAGCCATTACCTCCTTCTAGGAGACCTCCTTGACCCCCTTCTTATCCCCCCCACCCCCCTCTTAGTATTAACTATCCCCCTCCTCTTATCCCTCTCCCCCCTCTCGTCTCGTGCTGTCAGTCGACGCCGACGGTCAACGTGGTTTCCTGTTAAGGTTCTCTCTGTGTCTCTCGTGTTACCCAAAAGCAGGTCGGTCTGAGGCAAACCAGCTATAGCTCTCTCATCTGACGCTCTTTGCGATGCTTGCTTGTTTCTGTCCGAGAAGCGAGAGGCTTTGTGTTGTTCATTTTCATTCTGATGCTTCGTTGTTATGTTTATTAAGATTATTACATTTGCCGGATGGTTATATTAAGATTATTACATTTGCCGGATGGTTATATTTTTTATGGGCGTGTATTTATTTTTTCATGTTTGTTTGTGATTCGCATAACTCAAAAACTATTTGACCGAATTTCAGGAAATTTGCATTCTGATGCTTCGTTGTTATTATGCTTATTAAGATTATTACATTCGCCAGATGGTTATATATTTTATGGGCGTTTATTTTTTTATTTTTTCATGTTTGTTTGTGATTCGTATAACTCAAAAGCTATTTGACGGAATCTCAGGAAATTTGATTGGATGATTGACCATGATCCAAGGATAATTTGATTAGATTTTGGGAGTGATTGGGTCAAAGGTTAAGCTCAATGTCATGAAAAGGTAAAAAACGGGTTTTTGTTATATTATTTTAATTTTTTGAACGATTTACATAAAATTAGTGTCAGAATGGGCATAATTCAATCGCGTATATTATTGTGTGGCGTTGGTGAAGGTATGCACTCTACCGAGTGGTCGCTCTTGTTTTGTTATTATGAATGTAGAATTTTATTGATAATGTTCGTAAGATTATCATAATTTTTTTTTTCATTGTTTTTATTCTAATACACTATCGTCTTATTGCCCTTATTTTACTTTTTCTATTCGATATAATCGGATTACTTCGAAGTCATAATTTCTTTCATTGCACCCCATCTCCCTCTCCCCTTTTCATCAGACACAAAAGAAAAATTGAAATGATAAGATTTTTTTTTCTTCTTTTTTTTTTTTTTTTTTTTTTTTTTTACAGATATATCTCGAATCAAGCTCTGGTGTATCCTTGTCAGAGAATTTAATATTTTCGAGCACCGAATAAAATAATTCAAGCTTCTATTCCAGAAATCAATCTGTATTAACCACGCCATTATGGAAAGTGGTAATGCTATAGGGCATTGAAAGTACCAAAGCACCACCTGTGTGATTACAACGTATTCCCAGACAGCAATGAAATTAAACACGTAACTGTTCTCTTCTTTTGCGATATCACACATTTGAATATTTATCTTTAAAAAATTCTTTCATATATCTCTTGTTGAATGTAGAGTCACTTTGACCAGAAACTTTTCATTTGTGCAATAGTTAGTATTAATCTTAAGTAAAGAGACTGCAAGAATTCTCTAATTATTGTAAATCATAGGTGAAGATATATTTCTTGAGTTTATTACTAGTAGTTTTCTAAAGGAAATACGTTCCAATTATTTTTAGGTACACTCAAGAAAGTAAGCTTCCAACTTTAGGTGAAAAACGGACATCTTTTATTTTCATCCCAGAAAAGAATTTACTGGGAAAACACACTGCTGTTTAATGTGCCGCTGGACGTTTTAATTTCCTCGGAGTCGAAAGTTCGCCTGGCTCTTGGTAAGAAACCCGGAGGATTTCATATGTTCACTAACACTGCAGTGTACAGAACATGGGGGGGGGGGGGACTGGGAACGACCTTGTTAACCAAGATGTGTGATGAAATGAGCTACTTCATCGTCATTATGATTAGTGTACACGACCCTTCAAAAAATGACGGTTATATGTTTAATTAGATATGCATACACGTCGATTCAACCCTTTCCTAACTACAACACAGCAGTTGTGGTTTCCAACTTTTCAAGTGTACCTCTTGCGGTACCCCCTCTCGTCAGGTCATGACTACTCCCTCTTCTCCCTACCCAAGGGACGGAGAGAAACCGAGTAGTTTTACGTCTGGCAATGCCGAACATATATTGTACATGTGTGTGTATGTGTATATATAATATGTATATAATATATATATATATATATATATATATATATATATATATATATATATATATATATATATGTATATATATATATATATATATATATATATATATATATATATATATATATATATATATATATATATGTGTGTGTGTGTGTGTGTGTGTGAGTTTATGTATAAGGTCAGACACTCTTTCTTTGTTATATAGGGGAGATTATTTGTGGTGATCATAATGCATTTACTTCTCTTAAGGGTATATCCAAAGTACTGTTATGAAAATTCACGTTACTGTTGCCAGTAGGTCGTCAAATTTTCACTCGATTTCCCTGCAAGATGTGGTCGTAGTAATGCATATATTTTACAAGCTGTACAACAATTTTTGACCAGTACACCAGTATGTCTATAATTTTATGCGGAATAACTTGATATTTTTATAGATTTCAAGTAATTTTAGTTACATCGAGAGAGAGAGAGAGAGAGAGAGAGAGAGAGAGAGATATCACTATTTCATTGTGATGAAAAATATTAGAATAATTCGTGGTGTAGACCTCCAGCTACTTTAACTCTGCTTGCAGGGCACAAGAGTGATGTTTTTAGACCCTAGTTGTTGTTGTTGTTGTTATTATTATTATTATTATTATTATTATTATTATTATTATTATTATTATTAAATGCTAAGCTACAATTCTAGTTAGAAAAGCAGGAATGCTATAAGTCCAAGGGCTCCAACAGGGAAAATAGCCTGTGAGGAAAGGAAACAAGGACACAGAATAGTTTGCCTGAATGTATACTTTCAAGCAAGAGAACTCTAACCCAAGACAAGTGGAAGACCATGGTACAGAGGCTATGACACTACACAAGACTAGAGGACAATGGTTTGATTTTGGAGTGTCCTTCTAGAAGAGCTTCTTATTGTAGCTAAAGTCTTTTCTACCCTTATCAAGAGGAAAGTAGCCACTGAACAATTACAGTGTAGTACTTAAACCCGTATTCGGTTCCTTAAAACGTATTTTGTAGATAAGTATGAATCTGAATATCTTGGATAAAGTACATTAATGTAAAAGTACTCAAGAAGTACTTTGAAAATAATGGGAATGTTAAGTAACTGCCAAATATTTTACTAGTTTATTTCTTTATTTGTGAACATTACACAAAATCTGCAGAACTACTTTTTGAAACTTGGTGGATATGTGGTGTATGACCCAAGGACAAATCCATTAAATTTTGAAGAGAATTCATAGAAGTACAAGACTGCTTACAACAGAGTGCCATTGTAGTTCGGTGAATATATTCCGCGTATGGCCTCTTTACCTCTATGTAAAATACGACTTTTAAGTTCACATTTCTTTTTTTAACAGATTGTAAATGAATTCGACTCGGCTCAAATGCTAAAACTTTACCATTCCGATTTCGGCTTTTGAAATGAAATAGCAGATGGGCTCTATTCCCCTTAAGCATAGGATAAAGAAAGATATTTTAACTTTGAAATACGTGGACCGGAAAAGGGATTTCAACTTGGAAATAGCTCGGGGAGTTGAAGAAGAGACTTTGGGAAGACTTGAAGACCTTTCTCTTTCTCTCACATGGATACCAAATTTCCAGTAAGACTCTTGCTACCTTCAGGCTTGTCTATTTACGTCAGGAACTTTGTATTGGAAAGTTGTTGTTCGGGAGGAGGAAACTTACATTACTTATGCAACACGCTTATTGCTTGTTAGTTACGTGCCTTAATATTTTACCATTGTGATAAACCTGTTATTTTTTAAAGAAAAAGTAAACATTTATTCATGTCATTGTTTTATTTCAGTTTTGGGGGAGGAGAGAAAGCATACGATTATTATTATTATTATTATTATTATTGTTGTTGTTGTTGTTGTTGTTGTTGTTGTTGTTGTTGTTGTTGTTGTTGTTGTTGTTGTTGTTGTTCTTGTTGTTGTTGTTGTTGTTAAAGTCTAGAAATCCTAACCTAT